>NW_024742683.1:32500-40083 GCF_018991925.1 Homarus americanus
TGTGGTGTAATGGTCAGCATCCTCTGCCGGCAGGAGGGACGGTTCGATCCTCAGGCAGGGGAAGCTATGGGCAAGTTTCTTTACGCCATATGCCCCTGTCTACCCAGCAGTATTGGGGACCTGGATGTTAATCGATTTGATCGTATTCTGGGGTAATGGTTACCAGTGCAGTTGGCGAGTTGTCCGGTCTTCTCGGACTATTCCTGACACTGGGTTATGCAACTCATTAACTCAGGGTGTGGTTGTTGTGTTAGCCATAGTTTTTACACCTAACAAATTCACGCCTAGAGACCCTTGGGCCGGCCATCCCTGATTTCGAGAGGCTTATATTATTAGTAGTACCTGTAGGCGAGGCGGGGTGTAGTGCAGTGTGGTGGTCTCTAATCATCAACCTGTGTACCAAGGCGAGGCGGGTGTAGTGCAGTGTATCACAACCTGCAGTAGGCGAGGCGGGGTGAGTGCAGTGGTGGTCTCTAAATCATCAACCTGTGTACCAGTAGCCACAACAACGTGTACCGTAGGCGAGGCGGGTGTAGTGCAGTGTGGTGGTCTCTAAATCATCAACCTGTGTACCAGTAGGCGAGGCGGGGTGTAGTGCAGTGTGGTGGTCTCAAATCATCAACCTGTGTACCAGTAGGCGAGGCGGGGTGTAGTGCAGTGTGGTGGTCTCAAAACAACCCACAGGGGTGTAGTGCAGTGTGGTGGTCTCTAATCATCAACCTGTGTACCAGTAGGCGAGGCGGGTGTAGTGCAGTGTGGTGTCTCAACATCAACCTGTGTACCAGTAGGCGAGGCGGGGGAGTGCAGTGTGGTGGTCTCAAATCATCAACCTGTGTACCAGTAGGCGAGGCGGGGTGTAGCAGTGTGGTGGTTCTCTAAATCATCAACCTGTGTACCAGTAGGCGAGGCGGGGTGTAGTGCAGTGTGGTGGTCTCTAAATCATCAACCTGTGTACCAGGCGAGGCGGGGTGTAGTGCAGTGTGGTGCTCAAATCATCAACCTGTACCAGTAGGCGAGGCGGGTGTAGTGCAGTGTGGTGGTCTCTAAATCATCAACCTGTGTACCAGCAGGCGAGGGGTGTAGTGCAGTGGTGGTTCTAAATCATCAACCTGACCAGTAGGCGAGGCGGGGTGAGTGCAGTGGTGGTCTCTAAATCATCAACCGTACCAGTAGGCGAGGCGGGGTGAGTAGCAGTGTGGTGGTCTCTAAATCATCAACCTGTGTACCAGTAGGCGAGGCGGGGTGTAGTGCAGTGTGGTGGTCTCTAAATCATCAACCAAACACAACCAACAACACAACGTGTACCAGTAGGCGAGGCGGGGTGTAGTGCAGGTGGTGGTCTCTAAATCATCAACCTGTGTACCAGTAGGCGAGGCGGGTGTAGTGCAGTGTGGTGGTCTCTAAATCATCAACCTGTGTACCTGTAGGCGAGGCGGTGTAGTGCAGTGTGGTGGTCTCTAATCATCAACCTGTGTACCTGTAGGCGAGGCGGGTAGCAGTGTGGTGGTCTCTAAATCATCAACCTGTGTACCAGTAGGCGAGGCGGGGTGTAGTGCAGTGTGGTGCCAAATCATCAACCTGTGTAAATAACTCACATATTTTCCTGCCTACTTATAATTAATATTACCATATCACACAACCATCTGTGTTTTATTCAAATAACCGCTCACACATGGCTGACTCTGACTGACGCTGGCTAACACTGACTAACTCTGACACACTTGCTGACGGTGAGAGACACAGGCTGACATTGACTGACACACTGGATGACGTCACCAACAATTACAACCAATACACACAGCTGCTGACAACTGTGTATTCTCCTGACGTCGCCTCCTGTCAGCAGACGTCAGCCGCGGTAAACAAGGGTTTTAAACTGGAAAAGTTCTCGTTGTAAATATGTTGTGAAGCAGAGGTTCACAGCAGAGGTTCAGCAGGTTCACAGCAGAGGTTTACAGCAGATGATTACAGCGGAGGATTACAGCAGAGGTTTACAGCAGAGGTTCACAGCAGAGGTTTACAGCAGATGACAGCAGATGATTACAGCAGAGGTTCACAGCAGAGGTTTACAGCAGAGGCAGAGGTTTGCAACAGATGATTACAGCAGATGATTACAGCAGAGGTTCAGCAGAGGCCTTACAGCAGAGGTCCACAACAGAGGCTTACAGCAGAGGATTACAGCAGCAAAGGTTTACGCAGAAGGATTACAGAGGTTCAAGCAGAGGCTACTGCAGAGAATACAGCAGAGGTTCACAGCAGAGCTTACAGCAGAGGTCTATAGAGGTTTGCAGCAGGTTCACAGCAGAGAGTTCACAGCAGAGGTTCACAGTGCAGAGTTTACAGCAGAGGTTCATAGTAGAGAGGTTTAGAGGTTCACAGCAGAGAGTTTCACAAGCAGAGGTTCACAGCAGAGGTTCACAGTAGAGGCTTCAGCAGAGGTTCACAGTAGAGGCTTTCACAGCAGAGGTTCACAGCAGCAAGGTTTACAGCAGATGATTACAGCAAATGATTACAGCAGAGGTCTCCAGCAGAGGTTTCACAGCAGAGGTTCACAGCAGAGAGTTTCACAGCAGAGGTTCACAGTAGAGGTTTACTGCAGAGGTTCACAACAAAGGTCTACAGCAGTGGCTTACAGCAGAGGTTCACAGCAGAGGTTCAAAGCAGAGGTTTACAATAGCAGAGGTTTTCAGCAGAGGTTTACAGCAGAGGTTCACAGCAAAGGTTCACAGCAGAGGATTACAACAGGTGCTTACAGCAGAGGTTTTCAGCAGATGTTTACAGCAGAGGTTTACAGCAGAGGTTCACACCCGAGATATTCGCCAGAGTATTGAAAGAATGTAGGGAAGAGCTTAGTATGCCCTTCGCAAAGTTGTTTAACATGTCCTTAAAAACGGGTGTAGTACCAGAATCCTGGAGGATAGCGATTGTGATACCGATTTTCAAGAAGGGAGATAGATCACTATCCTCTAACTACCGTCCAGTTAGTTGAACATCAATTGTAGGCAAATTACTGGAAGCAATCATTTCAAACTTATCTGAAATCACTTCGAGAAGCCAAGTTGATCAATGATTCCAATATGGCTTCCAAGTGGGCGTTCATGTTCATAAATCTATAACATTCTTTCAACTGTTTTCGAATTAATTGAGAAACTGATGGTGTGATTTATCTTGACTTTAGTAAAGCTTCGACAGAGTCCCCACGAAAAAACTAAAACGAAAAGTGGAGGCTAAGGCATGGAGGACACATTCTAAAATGGATTAGGCGTGGTTATAGGACAGGAAACAGCGAGTGAGCATTAACGGCACTCAAATCCGATTGGGGGTAACCTAGTGGAGTACCCCAAGGGTCAGTGCTTGGACCATTATTATTTATTATACATAAACGACATAGATATCGGCGTAGACAGCAACATGAGTAAATTTGTTGACGATAATAAATCGGGCAGTAATTAACCCGACGAGGACTCCGCGAAACTACAAGAACAACCAAACAAATTTTTCGCATGGACTGAAAATGGCAGATGAAATTTAATGACAAATGTAGAGTACTTAGTCTAGCAGATGAAAATGGAAACCCAGATATAAGATGAACAACATTGCTATAGAGAAATCCGACTGTGATAAAGATAAGAGCAAATGATAAGTAGGAATCTAAAACCGAGACAAATGATATGAATTTCGCTCGAAACAAGACCAACAAAGCACTTGTTCATACAAAGGAGTGTTTGCAAGAGAGGTTATCCTAAAACTATATCTTGCGCTTGTGAGACCTCACTTAAGCCATGCAGTTCAGTTCTGGTCACCGTATTACAGAATGGATATAGAATTCCTAGAAAAATTTAGAGGAGAATGACAAGACTAATCCGCACATAGGAACCTTGAGTACAGAGATGTCAAAGCATCTTAATCTAAACCTCGAGAGACAGAGTGAGGGGCGACATGATCGAGTGTATAATGGAAGGGTTAAACAAAGGTGATATAACAAAGGTATCCAAACTATCCAAACCAGGAGCGAACCGTAGCAATGGTTTTAAATTAGACAAATTTAGATTTAGGCGCGAGATAGGTAAAACTGGTTTGGAAATAGAGTAGTGGACGTGGGAAACGTTACCAAAATATCACTCAACTGAATACCTGGATAGCTCAAACATAAGTTGATGGATATATGAGCATAGGGTTGGTGTAAACGGACTGCCCAGTAGCCAATAGACCCGCTGCAGTTTCTCCATTCTATGTTCTATGTTAGAGTGTCTGCTTATAGTAGGATTAACACGCGTGGAAAACAATTATACAGTGAAGATTATTATATTACAAGCAGTTGAGTGGTTACCTACTGTGTGTTGGGAAACGTACTCGATTTGGTGGTTGGGTTTAATGTTAGCATTTCTAAATATTTTATAATGTAAGGTGTGATGATAGAAGATGATATTAGATTGATGTTGTTGCTATATTATGTTACTGTTTGATATTGTTGTTATATGATGCTCAAGGTAAAGTGATGCATTAAGACAAATGTGCTAAGAATAGTTGAGACTTGTGTAGAGAACGAGCCAAATTAAGTTCCACACTAAATTGTGGTGGGTTTGGGACCCCCAGTCGTGAGTGAGTCAGACGCGGCCTTTCGTCGGATGGCAGCATACTGTAGGTACATTTACTGGACTAGGGACCACTTACCAGGTTTTGTGTAACAGAGCTGTCAGTGGTTTACATTGGGTGACCACTGGTTGAACAATTGTATTATATATCTGTGTTGAAGTTAAAGGATTAGATAGAGGTGACTGTAGTTTGTTTGGAAGAAATAAACCAGGAACTTTAAATGTTACAGTCCAGATTATGATGTACTGACTGGACTGTACAGAGTTTAGTTAATAAAATTGATCATCCGTCATGACAGTGCCACACTAACATTCTAGTTCACAGTAAATTACCTTAATCCATTATGTGTATGTAAAATTTGAATGTCACCCAACCTTCCTGAAGCAATGAACCTGTTGTTACATGTCCCCAAACCTTCCAAGCGTCACCGGTCCTGTTACATGTCACCCCAACCTTCTCCGGAAGCAGTCACTGAACCTGTTGTTGCATCCTCGATAACAGAAACTTAAGGCACATATATTAAGTTCACCAACTCCGTGTCCAAATTCCATGTTGTAATATTCAATAAAGTATTAAAATATCACAGATCCCAAACCAAACTGTACTCACTTAAGACAGCTTATCAACGAACCCTAAACATTTTAGTAACTCTCATGCTTGGCCTCCTGTGCAACATTGCAACACATGGCATAACAATTATTACTATGATGATGATGATGATGATGATGTGAGGATGATGGTAGATGGCGGTGATGGTGATGATGATGATGGTGATGGTGATGATGGTGATGGCGGGTGATGGTGATACGGTGATGTTCTCTTGCAGATCAAAACAAACAATATTAAAAAACACATAAGGGACAACAATGAAAATCAAGTTTTGTGTAGGAACAAATTACAAGAGAAACAATACAGGTAGAGAGAGAAATACCTGTGTCGGGTCGTGGTCAGGTTGGTTCGTTGTCGGATCGGGTCGTGCTGGGTCGTGGTCCGGTCGGGTCTGGCCGGGTCGGGCCGTGTTGGGGCGTGGTCATGGGTCTGGTCTGGGTCTGGTCGGGTCTGTGGTAAGCTCTTCGATGATGAAACTTGTTTGTGAAGACTTAAGAAGACACTGCAGACTGTGGAGGAGGAAGGAGGAGGAGGAGGGAGAAAGGGAGGAGGGTAGGAGGAGGGAGGAGGAGGGAGGAGTAAGAGGAGGAGGAGGAGAAGGAGGAGGAGGGAGGGAGGAGGAGGAGGAGGGGAGGAGAGTAGGGAGGAGGAGGGAGGGAGGAGGAGGGAGGAGGTAGGAGGAAGGGGAGGAAAGAGGGGAGGGAGAGTAAGAGGGAGGAGGAGGGAGGAGGAGGAGGGAGGGGAGGAGGGGGGAGGAGGAGGAAGAGGGGGAGGGAGAGAAGAGGGAGGAGGGAGGAGGAGAGGAGGAGGAGGAGGGGTGGGAGGGAGGGAGAGGGGAGGGAGGAAGAGGAGGAGGAGGAGGAGGAGAGGGAGGAGGGAGGGGTAGGGAGGAGGGAGGAAGAGGGGGGAGGAGGGAGGGAGGGGGGGAGGAGGAGGGGAGGAGGAGGAAGAGGGGGAGGAAGAAAGAGGGGGAGGAAGAGGGGGAGGAGGAGGAGGAGGGTAGGAGGAGGAGGGAAGAGGGAGGAGGAGAGTAAGAGAGGGGAGGAAGAGGGGAGGAGGAGGAGGAGGGAGGAGGAGGAGGAAGAGAGGAGGAGGAGAGGGTGAGGAGGAGGGCAGGAGGATGAGGAAGAGGAGGAGGAGGAGGAGGTAGGAGGAGGAGGAAGAGGGGAGAGGAAGGAGGGGGAGGAGGAGGGGGAGGAGGAGGAAGAGGAAGAGGAGAATAAGTGGGTGGAGGAAGAGGGGGGAGGAGGAGGAGGAGGGTAGAGAGGAGGAAGAGGAGGAGGGAGAGTAAGAGGAGGAGGAAGAGGGGGAGGAGGAGGAGGAGGGGTGGGGAGAGGAGGAAGAGGAGGAGGAGGAGGAGGGTAGGGAGGAGGTAGGGAGGATGAGGAAGAGGAGGAGGAGGGAGGAGGGGTAGGGAGGAGGAGGGAAGAGGGGAGGAGAGTAGGAGGAGGAGGAAGAGGGGAGGAGGAGGTAGGAGGAGGAGGAAGAGGGGAGGAGAAGAAGAGGGAGGGGAGGAAGAGGGGAGGAGAGTAAGAGGAGGGAGGAAGAGGGGAGGGAGGAGGAGGAAGAGGAGGAGGAGGAGGAGGAGGGAGGGGAGGAGGAAGAGGAGGAGGAGGGGAGGAGGGTAGGAGGAGGGAGGGGTAGAGGAGGAAGAAGAGGAGGAGGAGGAGGAGGGGAGGAGGAGGGGGAGGGAGGAGGAAGAGGGGAGGAGAGTAAGAGGAGGAGGAAGAGGGGGAGGAGGAGGAGGAGGGTAGGGAGGAGGAGGAAGAGGGGGAGGAGAGTAAGAGGAGAGGAAGAGGGGAGGGGACTAAGAGAAGGAGGAGACTAAGAGGAGGAAGAGGAGAAAAGAAAGAGAAGAGAGAAGAAGAGGAGAGGAGCAGAGGAGGAAGAAGTAGGAGAGAGAAGTGGGAAGAGAGGAGGAAGAAAAGGGTGGACACACACACACACACACACACACACACACACACACACACACACACACACACACACACACACACACACACACACACACACTACTACACACTACTACTTTGCTGTCACTCGTATCGAGTATGACGATCATCAGCTAGATACGATATGAGTTATTAAGGATGTCACCTCCTTGTGAGTCTGAGGTGACTAGGAGTTGATAGGAATAGATCACAGATGTTGCACGGAGGGCTACATCTAGTGATGGAGGGGCGGCAGCAGCGTCTTCCGGTGTTGACGCTTGTCTGCCCTGTTTCCAGTCGGGCTAACTCGAAAGTACTAACACCTTCTTGTGTGGGCTCCTCCAAGCTACGGTATGGAGCAAACGACCAGGTAAGGGGTAGACGGCACCTTTTCAGGTTTGTCTTAAGACTATCCTTACGTCTTTTTCCACTGCTCGCCGGCGTTGC
>NW_024742684.1:0-13010 GCF_018991925.1 Homarus americanus
GTTCTTTCACCACAGTTATACTCGTAGGTTATACTGTAGAGATCCCCCGTGTTCAGAATACAGAGCCACTTATTGACGGTACAGTTACAGCCACTTATTGACGGTACAGTTACAGCCACTTATTGACGGTACAGTTACAGCCACTTATTGACGGTGCAGTTACAGCCACTTATTGACGGTACAGTTACAGTCCAAACTCCTTGTACACTTGAGGGCGGTTGACAACATGTGAATGCTGCTTGCATTATAAATTGTCAGAATAAAAAACTAAAAAAAAAAGTCAGATACTAAGAAAAACTGAGTAAATTAATGTTAAAATATCAATCTACCTTACCTACATCACCTCCTTAAGTAGATGGTATATTATCCAGCATGTCCAGGGAATATTGTCTAAAATAATATAGTATAATTGGTTATTTTACTTCAATTATGACCTTGTGTGATAATAGGACATAGTACCATAATAAACCTTTTCTCAAACTGTTAAATAACTCAACAAAAATAATAATAATCCATTCTAAACAACGGATTATCAGACGTAGATGTCATAATTCAGCTCATGATAATTATCCATACACTCTCGTGTATAAATTCCACCGTCAAAATTTGTATTGTCGGAAGAAGTTTTACTGTCTGAATGTCTGTCTAATTCTACAAAAACTCTCCGTTAGTATCCGTCTATTTCCTCTGTTACCTCATCACTTAAGAGTATTACAAAATATTACCACTTACTGCAACACCTGATGTGCATACTCATATTTATAATCCTGTGTATTTTGTAACTGAAAGAAATTACAGGTACAGGAATATTTAGTTACTCTTGCGGTATAAAAATCATACATCTATCTATCTATCTACTGTATCTATCTATCTATCTATCTATCTATCTATCTACTGTATTTATCTATTTATATCTATTTTATTAACTCACCTGTACCATTAATCATCAGTTTATTTATCTTAATCTTCTTCCCATTTTGATTTATTCCTCTTAACTATGTATGTATCTATACCCACAAACAAGCCTACTATCCACTCCCTACACCCACAAACATACCTACTATCCACTCCCTACACCCACAAACAAACCTACTATCCACGCCCTACACCCACAAACATACCTACTATCCATGCCCCACACCCACAAACAAACCTACTATCCATGCCCTACACCCACAAACAAACCTACTATCCACGCCCCACACCCACAAACAAACCTACTATCCACGCCCTACACCCACAAACAAACCTACTATCCACGCTTTACACCCACAAACAAACCTACTATCCACGTCCCACACCCACAAACAAACCTACTATCCACTCCCTACACCCACAAACATACCTACTATCCACTCCCTACACCCACAAACAAACCTAATATCCACGCCCCACACCCACAAACAAACCTACTATCCACGCCCTACACCCACAAACAAACCTACTATCCACGCTCTACACCCGCAAACACACACTACCCACCACCTACACCCACAAACAAACCTACTATCCACTTACACCCCTGAAACATACTACCTACTATCCACCCCACACCCCTGATAAACCTACTATCCACCCCACCCACAAACAAACCTACTATCACGCCTACACACCCACAAACAAACCTACTATCCGCCCCACACCCACAAAACAAACCTACTATCCACCCCACACCCACAAAACAAACCTACTATCCACCCTACACCCCACAAAACAAACCTACTATCCACCCCACACACAAACAAACCTACTATCCACGCCCTACACCCACAAACAAACCTATATCCGCCCTACACCCACAAAACAAACCTGCTATCGCCCCACACCCACAAACAAACCTACTATCCCACGTCCCTACACCCACAAACATACCTACTATCCGCCTACACCCACAAACAAACCTACTATCCGCCCTGTACCCACAAACAAACCTACTATCCACGCCCCACACCCACAAACAAACCTACTATCCACGCCCTACACCCACAAACAAACCTACTATCCACGCCCCACACCCAAAAACAAACCTACTATCCACGCCCCACACCCACAAACAAACCTACTATCCACGCCACACACCCACAAACAAACCTACTATCCACGCCCCACACCCACAAACAAACCTACTATCCACGCCTCATCACAGGAAACAGGTAAAACATTTCTGTGATCGTTCTTCAATAATTCCATACGCCAACCTTATCTGCATTTATCTCAATTACAGTATAAAATTTTAGTGGTAATTTCAGCATCGGAATCAATCAATCAATCAATCAATCAATCAATCAATCTCTCTCTCTCTCTCTCTCTCTCTCTCTCTCTCTCTCTCTCTCTCTCTCTCTCTCTCTCTCTCTCTCTCTCTCTCTCTCTCTCTCTCTTTCTCTCTCTCTCTAGATGGAAAATTTCATGACGTAAAATCCGATGAAAACTCTTCCCTGTTTATACATGTTGCTTCGAGGTTTTGTTTTCACGTTAACCTCATGTTTCGTTTCGATAAATGACACATATCACAGGAGGTGAACTACAAACTGACCTTTGACCTGACACCGACGACCGACCGACGGAAGATGGGGCTTCGGGTTTAATCGTATCCCATTTGAGAGTTTTATGAATGTGAAGCCCCGAATTAGTCAACAAACCCTACAGCTCAATTTGGATTCGAACTTGTGCATCTTGTTCTTGAATCAGAACCGTATCTCACACATATATAGGGGTTAGGTTAGGTTGGGTTGGGTTAGGTTGGGTTAGGTTGGGTTAGGTTGGGTTGGGTTAGGTTGGGTTGGGTTAGGTTAGAATGGGTTAGGTTAGGTGAGCCGTGTCCATCACAACCAGACAATTATCCCCGTCCATCAGATCTTCCCTTTAACAAATCCTCAACATAAAGACAAATTCACCTCCATGTGTTAAAATCTTACTACACTACATTACCGTCACCACTATACCAAACCTGTGTAATATTATCACACTAATACACTATTAAGACATCACCAAATCCATCAATAAACAGTACATCTTCCTTTACACTTGATTAGAAAGAAAAACAAGAAAATATGCCCAGAATCTCAAATTCATTCACTAACATTACGAAAAATTACAAGAGTTAAGAGTCAAAGCAAGATATGTACTGTACGCAATGTTGATGTTATTTTGTTCGCCATCATTGTGTCCTAAAGTTAATCTGTTTTGTGAAGTAAATCCTCGGACTTGGGAACAAATCATCATGTGTACCTTTGAGTATTATGGTCTTGATCCATTTCCTTGATGTCTACCGTTTGGAACAGGTAACACCACCACAATTGTTTTAACCAAGACGAAAACGGACGAAAAAAAAAGCTTCTACAAATATCAAGTATTAATTTTCTCTCTTTACAGGATCTAATACTCTTGGAAATGTGTTTAAATTAATCTGATTTGTTTTCATTTATTGTCGATCCTTTATAAGAGGACTCGTGGATCCCCCGAGCCTATCCGGCCATTTTGTTTAAATTTTTCGGTCGCTCTAAAATACCATTAAAACAATATTGAGTATAAACGTTTGGCTCAACTGATGATTTCAAACATGTCCCAACATTTTTTGCCTCAACTCCACATTCTGTAACTCATTTAGGTAGATGTCCCTCACTACACATACACTGGACTATGTGTAATGTTGCAGCTAATGTGTTATCAAGATATTGCACATTATAAGTTCATGTGTGGTCATTATCATATCAAACGGAGGAATTTTAAAGAGCTATTACACCACCTGTATCATTAGTTGTCGCCAGGTGAAGGAATGTTTAGGTAGATTATATTTTATTTACTGTAATTAAAGTTTCAATACCTAAGACGTTCCACTATAAGAGTCTTTCAACCTCAGGTAAGGTCTTAAGACTTTCTACTCTAGGTCTTACACCCTGGAGTAGCTGTATCGTCCACATAGGTAATTACTCCACAAGGAACTACAAGTTACACCTTGACGTAAGACTTCATTTACTGCCAAAATTTATAGGGAAATATTTTTTCACAAAGAATTTCAAGTTACAATTTCACATAATAAGTCACATTACAAACGTTCCTTCGGCTTACAGTTAAACTTTGTAATGTCAAGATATTATTTTCACTGCAGAGGAAAGTATCCGTCATCATCACCACACACACACACAAAGACAAAACTCCTGTATCCAGATTCTCAAAAGTTTATAAATTAAATTCTTCCCTAAAATTAAACAGACAATACATCTATTTATCATAGAGTATGTGAACAATATCGACGCCATATTGGTTACCATCTTTGAGTCTTATAATTAGTTAGCTACATAGTGTTAATTATTTAGTTAAATAGGAAAAAATAATCTACTAGCGTGTGTTGTGACCAAAATAAATCAACATTGTATTTACTTTCTCCTCCAGGGGGCACTAAGTCTAGAAAAATGACACAATTGACATCTACATAAAGTGACTGACCAAGGGTAGATATTGGCTACCTTTTGTGTTACTTTGAGGTCGTAAGAACACACAGAGCTGCTCTTAAGGATGTTTACCACAATACACCTCAACCAGTTTCTCATTCACTAAGGTCAAACAATAAATCTGGTTCACAAGATACACCGTAAATTTTATTAGAATACAATAATCAATTACTGTATTATTGTATTGAGGCGAATAGTCTTATGGTGTTAAGATGTGTTCTTAAGCCACGAAGGTAAACAAAAGGTATTCAATATCTGCCTTGGTTGACGATGATCTGTAGATGTTAGCAAGTCCTCCTCCTCATGCTCTCGAGTAAGGTAAGGAAGGCCTCACCTGACCAAAATTGTTAATTAAGATAGATTACCTGAAGATTAACCCTCCCAGCTTATTTCAACTAATGATTAACCTAACGCTACCTGGGAAGTTAAGTTAGGTTAGATTAAGTTAGGTTAGGTTAGGTTAGGGTAGGGTAGGGTAAGGTAGGTCAGGTCAGGTCAGGTCAGGTTAGGCAGTGCCAGTGTAGTTAATCTTGAGGTTAAATAAACTAGAGGCTAATCTTCACATGAGCCAGTAAGACACTTTGACGGAGGCGGTTACGTATAACAGGAAAGCTCTGATAACATATAATGTACAGTATATACCGTTTAAGTTGCGTCAGCAGCTCTATACACCACTTATTGACTTACTCATTCACTGCCGTAGAAATATTTACTTCTCTAACAGGTTTCTATATGGTTCCCAGTCATTATAATACGACCTTGTAAAATCAAATGATCTAAATTAAACTAAACTTATCCAAATTAAACTTATTAGCTAACAAATCCTTCTAAAACACGATATATGCAAATCAAAAGTTCTAAATTCAACTTAACTTATCGTAATATCACTATTATAACTAAACCATTTTAATTAAACCTAACCTAAACACCTCAAGTGCCACAAACAGAAGGAAAAAACACCTTTAATATTATCGTGTAAGATGCCCCAGTAACCCACTAACTCCAGGTAATGCATCTATATCAATCTACCTGCGTCGGAAGCTCTATACGTGACTATGATCGTTACCCACTGCTGGAGAACATTTGTACTTCTATAATTACCCCTGGAGAAACAATGCACCAATTTACGATTTATTTATTTTATTTTTCATTTATTTTTTATTCTTGGTCCATACTGTAAACACCGCCCGCTTGTGAGTCCCGTCAGCCATTTTGTTCTAACTTTCGGGGATTCTAAAATAAACTATAAATAAATAAATAAATAAATACAAGCATCTTTTGTTTTTCTAACCCATGAGCTGTGAGTCTTCATTATATACTTCAACATTACTGTAAACTAAGGCTAGAGAGGGTGTGTACAGTACTAGTGGAGCCAAGACGAGAAGGTATTTCAAATCCCTAAAGGGTTTTACAAGTGGAGAGTCTTACAAGTGGAGGGTCTTACAGGTGGAGGGTCTTACAAGTGGAGGGTCTTACAGGTGGAGGGTCTTACAAGTGGAGGGTCTTACAGGTGGAGGGTCTTACAGGTGGAGGGTCTTACAAGTGGAGGGTCTTACAGGTGGAGGATTTTAATAAGGATAAATACAGCAAGTCTTACAGTTGAATCAGCCAAGTCGAGGAAAACTCTTAAGAGTCATGTAACTTCTACCTGGTGTTACCTGTAATCAAGCTAAGGTATATGTAAGAAGAATATTATCTCGTTACTATCCATTCCTCTTCCACTATCCTGCGAGGTGGTGTATTAATAGGCACAGATACTCATGATAAAGAAGGAATAAAGAGAAAGACGCAAGATACCTATAAAATGCGACAGAATATACCCACACATCCGTAATCCTAACCCATCCCAACCCAACCCAACCCAACCCAACCCAACCCTCAGCTTCACCACAGTACACAAAGTCATTCTTGGTATCAGAGTGACGCATAAACACCCTGTATCGCCTAAGACACATTTGAATCGGACGGTTCGTTGACGGTTTTATTTCTTCGGTATAAACCAGTGAGTCAAAATACTTCACATCAGCTTCGTTTACGACCTCCAGCTGATATTTACTTCTTTTGTCTATATCAATCACATCTTATAATGAAAACAAAAATATGGTTAGTTACTTAAAAATGAAAAAAAATCATACTTAGATACTTAAGAGTGAGGAAAAAAGATACTTAAGATACTTAAAAATGAAAACACTCTTTGATACTTAAATTAGGACAAAATAAACTGACATAAAGATTTAACTATGAGCGGTGAATATTACGACATGTACCGGCTATCAATACAGAGGCGCTATTTAGCCGTGAAGTTCTCTCAGAAACCCAACAAGACAATATGTGGTCACGTAAAAATTTCAGGTTAATTTTTAACACCATCCGTCATTTTAAACCTTGGCACCTGTAGATTAAGAAAATATATGGTGATATTTTTTCTGATGGGATAAAGGTCGTATTTGTCCAGAGAAGTAAGAGAGGAAAAAAATCACTTGAGAGGCATGACGCACAGAGTGTCTAAGGTGATAAAAGATCATATACTACCATTTGGGTTTTTAAATTAAGTTCATTACATAAAATATCAAACTCATAAAGATTACAAAAGAACAGAACACCATGAGCTCTCTACAGCTATTGTCAGCCGTCAATATGCTGATGTACAGAAGCTACACAATGTTATTGGTGACTGTAATCCCAGGAAAATGATGCTCTTTTAAACTTGGTAACTGGAGCTGAAAGGCCAGAAAATGCCAACTATGACAATCTATGTGCATATGAAGTTGGAAGACAAAATTATGAAAATTTTGTCAAGGAACGTATTGTTGGTCCATTGAGCATCTGGGAAAAGATGTCCAAGGTTAATCTTCTGTCGTGGAAAGCAGCAAATAAGACTTCAACCATCAAATTGCTATCACAAGTTATAGAACTTAAGCAGGACATACAGTATATGCATCACAGAAGGGCAGCACTGTACATATCAAGTCACCAGACACTGATGTGTTTGGCATATTAAAGCAGCCTCAACTTGGAGAAAATACAAGTATGATAACAGGAACTGGTGAGCGACGACACATTGGGCAGAGAGCCTTACAGGTTTCCATGCCTTCACAGGATCTGACTGCATTGGAAAATTTGTTGGCAAAGGAAAGAAAGCATGTTGGAGCACTTTGATGAAATCTAACACAAAATTCCTAGATGCATTCAAGATGCTGAGTAGACCAAATGTCCTCCAGCAGACATGTATATTGGTCTAGAGGAATTTGTATTTAAGCTCTTGCTCTGCTGGAGAACTACCAGCGACTGCAGCAACTCTAAAGTATCATATATTGAGAGGAAGGTATCAAGCTCTTCTGTGGTCTTGTGATGCAGACAGTGAAATCTTTCACAATTAGAGCATGGCTGGAAGATTGACGTGACTGTTTCATACTAGTAATATCAGACCAACCACCAGCTCCAGAAGCAATCACAGAACTTGTTAAATGTGGATGTGGCGTCAGGAAATGTGGATCATTGTCATGTTCATACAGAAAGAATCAGAAAGAATAGCATGACATGCACCGAGATGTGTAACTGTCAAGCAGATGATGAGAAATGCCTAAACAAGGTGAAGGAATCTGTTGTACACAGAAGACTCTGATGACGAGGACTGAAGCAATGTCGTAAATAATAACTTGTGACTTGTATACACATGATGTATAACACTACAAACTTTTAATAAATATAAAACGGTGGTTCTAAGCTTTTCAGATAATGGTAATATGTATATGTTTAATTTCCAGTATTTGTCTTTAGCAAATAATATTACTTACTGCAATCTCTTCTTTGCCAGAGACAGGATGGCATATATGAGCAGCCATGTTTGTAACACACTTAAGATATTATAACAGCATTCATAATATATTATGTTAAATTGTAATCATATAATACTACATGTTCATAGGTTATTAGTCATGTCTTAAGTTACTTAGGACTTAATGGTAATACGTCTGTGGTTCATTACGCCGCTCTTTGATAAAACTTCTTTAATGGCATAAAACTTATAATAAACCGTTCAGAAAAAATGACACCACAGTTCCTTAATATAGTTTATAAGGATTATTATAATGTATGGTGTCAAAAATTAACATTAAATTTTTACGGGATTACTTAAGCTCCTACACTAAAACCTGCCGACCTAACCTAACCTTTTTTACCAACCTCTACCTACTTACCTAACTTGACATAATCTAACCTAACTTTTTTTACCCACCTCTACCTACTTACCTAACCTAACCTAACCTAACCTAACCTAACCTAACCTAACCTAACTTTCCCACCTACCGACCGGAACCTATCTACTTATTGCCTACCTAACCTAACTTAACCCAACCTGACGTAATCTAACCTAACCTATTGAAACTTAACTTAACCACCTACCTAATCTAACACCACTTTGTAATCTCTATGCGCTACCGCTCACAGGATGAGTATGGGGGGCACAATAAACTAGCCTCTAAGTGGCAAAATTAACAAAACTAATCAAACCTAAACCAACCTGACTTAACCTAACCTGATCTGATCTATCCAACTTAAACATCTTAGAATATATAATATAGCCGCTAGGTTAATTTAGGCTAAATATGGTTGATTCATATTTTGTTTTGACAGAAATTCCCGGCAAAATAACGTATCTATATTGAGAACCACCGCCATGTTGGTTCCACGTTAACAAGACACGGATACACTACAGAATAACCAGCGTTCGTTTAACCTCAATTACTACAGTTTACTTTATAATCTTATTCACAATCTTCACTACATCTCACTTCACAATCTTCACTACATCTCACTTCACAATCTTCACTACATCTCACTTCACAATCTTCACTACATTTCACTCCACAATCTTCACTACATCTCACTTCACAATCTTCACTACATCTCACTTCACAATCTTCACTACATCTCACTTCACAATCTTCACTACATCTCACTTCACAATCTTCACTACATCTCACTTCACAATCTTTACCACATCTTACTTCACAATCTTTACCACATCTTACTTCACAATCTTCACTACATCTCACTTCACAATCTTCACTATATCTCACTTCATAATCTTCACCACATCTCACTTCACAATCTTCACTACATCTCACTTCACAATCTTCACTGCATCTCACTTCACAATCTTCACTACATCTCACTTCACAATCTTCACTACATCTCACTTCGCAATCTTCACTGCATCTCACTTCACAATCTTCACTACATCTCACTTCACAATCTTCACTACATCTCACTTCGCAATCTTCACTACATCTCACTTCACAATCTTCACTACATCTCACTTCACAATCTTTACCACATCTCACTTCACAATCTTCACTACATCTCACTTCACAATCTTCACTACATCTCACTTCACAATCTTCACTACATCTCACTTCACAATCTTCACTACATCTCACTACACAATCTTCACTACATCTCTCTTCACAATCTTCACTACATCTCACTTCACATCTTCACTACATCTCACTTCACAATCTTCACCACATCTCACTTCACAATCTTCACCACATCTCACTTCACAATCTTCACCACATCTCACTTCACAATCTTTACCACATCTCACTTCACAATTTTCACTACATCTCACTTCACAATCTTCACTACATCTCACTTCACAATCTTCACTACATCTCACTTCACAATCTTCACTACATCTCACTTCACAATCTTCACTACATCTCACTTCACAATCTTCACTACATCTCACTCCACAATCTTCACTACATCTCACTTCACAATCTTCACTACATCTCACTTCACAATCTTCACTACATTTCACTTCACAATCTTCACTGCATCTCACTTCACAATCTTCACAACATCTCACTTCACAATCTTTACCACATCTTACTTCACAATCTTTACCACTTCTTACTTCACAATCTTCACTACATCTCACTTCACAATCTTCACTACATCTCACTTCATAATCTTCACCACATCTCACTTCACAATCTTCACTACATCTCACTTCACAATCTTCACTACATCTCACTTCACAATCTTCACTACATCTACCATATCTTCACTGTCTTTGCAATCTTCCTTTACAATCTTTAGTACATCTCCTTCACAATCTTCACTACATCTCACTTCACAATCTTTCACCATCTCACTTCACAATCTTCCCTCACCTCACTTCACAATCTTCACCACATCTCCTTCACAGTCTTCACTTCATCTCCTTCCACAATCTTCCACTACATCTCACTTCACAATCTTCACTACATCTCACTTCACAATCTTCACTACATCTCACTTCTAATCTTCACTACATCTCCTTCTAATCTTCACCACATCTCACTTCACAATCTTCACTATATCTCACTTCACAATCTTCACCACATCTCACTTCACAGTCTTCACTACATCTCACTTCACAATCTTCACTACATCTCACTTCACAATCTTCACTACATCTCACTTCACAATCCTCACTACATTTCACTTCACAATCTTCACTACATCTCACTTCACAATCTGCACTACATCTCACTTCACAATCTTCACTACATGTCACTTCACAATCTTCACTACATGTCACTTCACAATCTTCACTACATCTCACTTCACAATCTTCACTACATCTCACTTAACAATCTTCACCACATCTCACTTCACAATCTTCACTACATCTCACTTCACAATCTTCACTACACCTCACTTCACAATCTTCACTACATCTCACTTCACAATCTTCACTAACACCATCCTTCATCACTACATATAACAACATCCATCATCACTACTTATAACACCATCCATCATCATCACCACTACATATAACACTATCCATCATCACTACATATAACACGATCCATCATCACTACATATAACACCATCCACCATCACTACATATAGAACCATCCATCACGACATACAACACCATCCAACATCACTACATATAACACCAACCATCATCACTACATATAATATCATCCATCATCACTACATATAACTCCATCCATCATCACTACATATGACACCATCCAGCATCACTACATATAACACCACCCATCATCACTACATATAACATCATGCATCATCAGTACATATAACACCATCCATCAACACTACATATAAACCAACCTATCATCACTACATATAATATCATCCATCATCACTACATATAACACCATCCAACATCACTACATATAACACCACCCATCATCACTACATATTACATCATCCATCACTACATATAACTCTATCCATCATCACTGCATATAACACCATCCAGCATCACTACATATAACACCAACCATCATCACTACATATAACATCATGCATCATCACTACATAAAACACCATCCATCATCACTACATATAAAACCATCCTATCATCACTACATATAACATCATCCATCATCACTACATATAACACCATCCATCACTACATATAGAACCATCCTATCATCACTACATATAATATCATCCATCATCACTACATGTAACACCATCCAACATCACTACATATAACGCCACCCATCATCACTACATATAACATCATCCATCATCACTACATATAACTCTATCCATCATCACTACATATAACACCATCCAGCATCACTACATATAACACCAACCATCATCACTACATATATCATCATGCATCATCACTATATATAACACCATCCATCATCAATACATATATTACCCTCCTATCATCACTTCATATAACACCATCCATCATTACTACATATAACGCCATCCTTCATCACTACATATAACACCATCCATCATCACTACATATTATAACACCATCCATCATCTCTACAAACACCAGTCCTCAACACTATAGTGATAAACAGAGCTTCATTTTGTTGTCAATTTTTTTAAATTCCAACCTTATTAAACCGTAATTCTTTCTGTATGGTCAAATTTTGATTTGACCTCAGTGAGAGAGCTGTTAGTGTCAGTACATCACAATGGTGTTCCGACGCACTGTATCGAAGGTGTCTGAGGTGGAAGTGAAGGCTTGCAAGGATTTCGTTGTAGACTTCGACACCAACTTTGTGGTGGTTGCAACAAACATCTACCATGGTGTGGCCCCTAAGCAGATTCGACCATTGTTTGAGGAATGTGGACAGATCGACCTATTTGTGATGCCCGCAAAAGACAACAAAAATGAACACTATGGCTTCGCATACATCCGATACTTTGACGAAGCCTCCTGTGATAAGGCTGTTGGACGATTGGATGGTGACAGCATTGGCCGCAGCCGAAAATCAACTAACAAGCTGGAAGTTAACTACTACAGTGCCCATGGTACCTTGAACAACCTTGACCGCCAAGCTGCTGTGTTCATTGTTCTATCCAATGTTGCCGACCAACAACCCGCCTCTATCCTTAAGAAGACCAACGTACGCACTACCGTTGCCAAGTCAGTTACCTTCAATTATGACAATTTGGGCGACATCAGGGAGCGCGAAACTTCCACAGCTACTTACACTCTGTCTGTACCTCCCAACCAATGAATCTAACTCAACTGCTGCCATCGAATAAGAAAATGTC
>NW_024742685.1:0-25856 GCF_018991925.1 Homarus americanus
CTAGGCGTAGCTTCGTTCGGTTACATTGTTGCTCTGGTACACATCTCACACTCCCAGGTACCTCCGACACTCTCAGGTGTACACCTGGCCTCCCAGGTACGTCCTGAGCCTCACGGGTACCTCCGACACTCCCAGGTACCTCAGACACTCCAGGTGCACTTCTTATACTCCCAGGTACACCTCCGACACCCCAGGTACACCTCTGACACTCCCAGGTACACCTCCGACACTCTCAGGTACCTCTGACCTCCCAGGTGCACCTGAACACTCCCAGGTTGCACATCTCACGCTCCCAGGTACACCTCCGACACTCCCAAGTGCACCTCTGACGCTCCCAGGTGCACCTCTGACACTCCTAGGTACCTCTGAGCCTCCCAGGTACACCTCTGATGCTCCCAGGTGCACCACTGACTCTGCCTGGTGCACCTCCGACACTCCCAGGAACCTCCGGCCTCCCAGTGCACTTCTTTCACTCCCAGGTACACCTCCGACACTCTGGGTACCTCTGTCACTCCCAGGTACACCTCCGGCCTCCCAGGTACACCCCAGACACTCCCAGGTACACCCCAGACACTCCCAGGTACCTTCTCACACTCACAGGTACCTCCCGACACTCCCAGTACACCTCTGACACTCCCAGGTACCTCTGACACTCCCAGGTAAACCTCTGACACTCCCAGGTGCACCCCTGCCTCCCAGGTACATACTGACATTCCCTGGTAAACATCTGACACTCCCAGGTACACCTCAGGCACTCTCAGGTGCACCTCTTTCACTCCCAGGTACCTCGGCTCCCACAGGTACACCTCTGACACTTGGAGGTACACCTCTGACCTCTGGGTACTCCACTGACATTTCCTTGTACATATCTGACACTCCCAGGTACATGACACTGCCAGGTACACCTCCGACACTCCCAGGTACACCTCCGACACTCCAGGTGCCTTCTCACACTCCAGGTACACCTCCGACACTCCCAGGTACACATCTGCCTCCCAGGTACTCCTCTGACCTCCAAGGTTACCTCTGACACTCCCAGGTACACCTCTGACACTCCCAGGTACTCCACTGACATTCCTGGTACACCTCCTGACACTCCCAGGTACACGTCCGACACTCCCAGATACACCTCTGACCTCCCAGGTACCTCTGGCCTCCCAGGTACACCTCTGACCTCCCAGGTACTCCACTGACCTCCCTGGCACACCCCTGACACTCCCAGGTACACCTCTGGCCTCCGGTACACCGCAGAAACTCCCAGGTTCACTTCAAACCTCCCAGGTACACCTCTGACACTCCTGGGTACTACTCTGTCCTCCCTGATACACCTCTAACACTCCCAGGTACACCCTGCTCCCAGGTGCACATCTGACCACTGCCAGGTACACCTCAGACACTGCCAGGTACACCTCAGACACTGCCAGTTACACCTCCGGCACTGCCAGGTACACCTCAGACACTCCCAGGTACCTCAGACACTCCCAGGTGCACCTCTGCACTCAGTGCCTCTGACCTCCCAGGTACACCTCTGACACTCCAGGTGCACCTCTGACACTCCAGGTGCACCTCTGGCACTCCCAGGTACAACTCCTGGCCTCCCAGGTGCACCTCAGACACTCCCAGCTACACCTTGACACTCCCAGGTCACCTGTGACCCTCGCAAGTACACCTCTGACACTCCCAGGTACACCTCCGACACTCCAGGTACCTCTGACACTCCCAGGTACACCCTGTACCTCCCAGGTGCTCATGACACTCCTGGTACACCCCTGACCTCCCAGATCACCCCAGCCTCCCAGGTACACCTCTGACACTGCCAGGTACACCTCAGACACTGCCAGGTACACCTCAGACACTGCCAAGTACACCTCAGACACTCACAGGTACACCTCAGACACTCCCAAGGTGCTCCTGACACTATAAGTGCACCTCTGACACTCCCAGGCACCTCTAACACTCCAAGTACCTCAGACACTCCCAGGTGCACCTCTGACCTCCCAGGTACACCTCTGACCCTCCTAAGGTACACCTCTGCACTCCCAGGTACACCTCTGACACTCCCAGGCACACCTCCGACACTCTCAGGTGCACCTCTGACCTCCCAGGTACATCCCAGACACTCCCAGGTACACATCTCACACCCCAGGTACACCTCCGACACTCCTCAGGTACACCTCCTGACCTCCCAGGTACACCTCTGACACTCAGGTACCACCTCCTGACACTTCAAGTACACCTTTGACACTCCCAGGTGCTCCACTGACATTTCCTGGTACACATCTGACACTCCCAGGTACACCTCTGACACTCTCAGATGCCTCTGACACTCCCAGGTACCCCAGACACTCCCCAGGTACACATCTCACCTCCCAGGTACACCTCCGACGCCAAGTACCTCCTGACACTCCAGGTACACCTCCCCAGCACTCCCAGGGAACACCTCCTGACACTCAGGTACACCTCTGACTTGCTCCGGTACACCCCAGACACTTTCCAGGTACACATCTCCCTCCCAGGTACACCTCCGACACTCCCCAAGTACACCCCTCTGACACTCCCAGGTACCTCTGGCCTCCCAGGTGCACCTCGGCCTCCCAGGGAGACACCTTCCCGGCACTCCCAGGTACTCCACTGACATTCCTGGTGCACCTCTGACCTCCCAGGTACACCGCTGACACTGCCAGGTACACCTCCGGCCTCCCAGGCTCACCTCCGACACTCCCAGGTACCTTCTCACACTCCCAGGTACACCTCCGACACTCTCAGGTACACCTCCTGACCTCCCAGATACACCTCCTGACACTCCTGGGTGCCTTTGACCTCCAAGGTGCTCCACTGACATTCCTAATTTTTTGCCTCCTCTGGCCTCCCCAGGTGCACCAGCACTGCCAGGTGCACTCGACACCTCCCAGGAACACCTCCGACACTCCCAGGTACACGTCTGACACTCAGGTACACCTCTGACGCTCCCAGGTACACCTCTGACCTCCCAGGTACACCTCTGGCCTCCCAGGTACACCTCTGACACTCCCAAGGTACCTCTGACCTCCCAGGTACTCCACTGACATTATCTGATACACCTCTGACACTCCCAGATACACCCCAGACACTGCCAGATACACCTCCGACACTCCCAGGAACACCTCCGACCTCCCCAGGTTGCTTTCACCTTCCAGGTACACCTCCGACCTCCCAGGTACACCTCTGACCTCCCAGGTGCACCTCTGACACTACAAGGCCATCTCTGACCTCCCAGGTACACCTCCGACACTCCCAGGTACACCTCGACACTCCCAGGTGCCTTCTTAATCCCAGGAACACCTCCACCGACACTCCCAGGTGCAACCTCTTACACTCCCGGGTACCTCCGACACTCAGGTGCCTCTGACACTCCCAGGTACCTCTGACACTCCCGGGTACACCTCTGACACTCCCAGGTACACCTCCGATACACCCAGGTACACCTCCTGACCTCCCAGGTGCACTTCTTACACTCCCAGGTGCCTCCGACACTCCCAGGTGCCCGCTGACACCTGCAGTTACACCCAGACACTCCCAGGTACAATTCTCACCTCCTGGGTACACCTCTGATACTCCTAGGTAATCCTCTGTCTCCTGATACCTCTAACACTCCCAGGTACCGCTGACACTCCCAGGTACACCTCTGACACTCTCAGGTACACCTCTCACCTCCCAGGTGCCCTCTGACCTCCCAGGTACACCTATGACCTCCCAGGTGCCCATGACACTCCCTGGTGCATCCCTGACACTCCCAGGTACACCATGACACTCCCAGGCCACACCATGACACTGCCAGGTGCACACCTCAGACACTGCCAGGGGTACCACCTCAGACACTGCCAAGTACACCTCGAACACTCCACAGGTACCTCAGACACTCCAAGGTGCACCTCTGACACTCGCAAGTGCACCTCTGACACTCCCAGGCACACCTCTAACACTCCCCAGGTAAGCCTCAGGAGCCTCCCAGTACACCATGACACTCCCAGGTACACCTCCTGACCCTCCCAAGTACACCTCTGACACTCCCAGGTACACCTCCGACACTCCCAGGTGCACCTCCGACCTCCCAGGCCACACTTCTTATGCTCCCAGGTACACCTCCGACACTGCCAGGTACACCTCGGCACTCCCAGGTACACCTCCGACACTCTCAGGTGCCTCCTGACACTCCCAGGTACACCCCAGACCTCCCAGGTACACATCTCACACACTCCCGGGTACCTCCGACACTCCCAAGTGCACACCTCCTGACACTCCCAGGTACACCTCTGACACTCCTAGGTACCCTCTCTGATGCTCCAGGTACACCTCTGATACTCCCAGGTACACCACTGACACTGCCGGGTGCACCTCCCGACACTCCCGGGAACACTTCCGACGCTCCCGGGTACCACTTCTTTTCACTCCCAGGTACACATAAACACTCCTGGGTACACCTCTGACACTCAGGTACACCTCCGACACTCCCAGGTACACCCCAGACACTCCCAGGCACCCCAGACACCCCCAGGTACACTTCTCACACTCCCAGGTACACCTCAGACACTCACAGGTACACCTCAGACACTCAGGTGCACCTCTGACACTCCCTCAAAGTGCACCTCCTGACCTCCCAGGCACCTCTTACTTGCTCCCAAGGTACACCTTTGACACTCCAGATTGCGCCACTAGGCATTCCTAATTGAACATCTGACACTCCCAGGTACCACCTCCACGACACCTCTCAGGTACACCTCTCTGACACTCCCACGTACCTCTGACACTCTGGGTACCTCTGACACTTCCAGGTACACCTCCTGACCTCCCAGGTACTCACTGACACTTCCTGGTACACATCTGACTTGCTCCCAGGTACACCGCTGACTTGCTGTGCCTCCAACCTCCCAGGTACACCTCCGACACTCCCAGGTACCTTCTCACACTCCCAGGTACACCTCCCGGCTTGCTCCAGGCACACCTCTGACATGCTCCCAGGTACTCCTCTGACACTCAGGTATGCCTCCTGACACTCCAGGTACCTCGGCCTCCCAGGTACTCCTGAAGCATTCCCTGGTGATGCACCTCTCTGACACTCCCAGGTACGTCCGACACTCAGATACACCTGTGACACTGCCAGGTACACCTCTGACACTCCAGGTACACCTCACAACCTCCCAGTGCCTCCACTGACACTCCTGTGTTGCACCCCAAGCACTCCCAGGTACACCTCTGACCTCAGGGTACACCACCAGAAACTCCCAATTACCTTCAAACACTCCCAGGTACCTCTGACACTCCTAAAATTGCTACTCTGTCACTCCTGATACACCTCTAACACTCCCAGGTACACCACTGACCTCCCAGGTACACCGCTGACACTGCCAGGTACACCTCAGACACTGCAAGGTACACCTCCAGGCTTGCACCACCAGTTACACCTCCAGACACTGCCAGGTACACCTCAAACACTTCCAGAGTACACCTCAGACACACGCCAAGGTGCACCTCTGAGACTCAAGTGCACCTCCTTTCCAGGTACACCTCCCAAGCACTCCAAGGTGCACCTCTGGCACTCCCAGGTACACCTCTGACACTCCAGGTACACCTCAGACCTCCCAGCTACACCGCTTCAACACTCCCAGGTACACCTCCTGACCCTCATAAGTACACCTCCCCAACCTCCCACCTCCGACACTCCCAGGTACACCTCTGGCCTCCCTGGGTGCACCTGCCCAGCACTCCCATGCTCAATGACACTCCTGGTACACCCTGACACTCCCAGGTGCAGCTGACACTCCCAGGTACCGCTGACACTGCCAGGTGCACCTCAGACACTGCCAGGTACACCTCAGGAACACTGTAAGTACACCTCGAACACTCACAGAATTTTTCAGACACTCCAGGTGCACCTCTGACACTCACAAAGTGCACCTCTGACACTCACAGGCACACCTCTTACACTCCCAGGTACAACTCAGACACTCCCAGGTACACCGCCCAGCACTCCCAGGTACCTCCTGACCCTCCCGTGCACCTCCCGGCCTCCCAGGTACACCTCTGGCCTCCCAGGTACACCTTTGACACTCCCGGGTACGCCACTGACATTCCCTGGTAAACATCTGGCCACTCCCATGTACACCTCCACGACACTCTCAGGTACACCTCTGTCACTCCCAGGTACACCTCTGACACTCTGGGTACACCTCTGACACTTCAGGTACACCTCTGACCTCCCAGATTGCTCCACTGGACATTTCCTGGTACATATCTGACACCCAGGTACACCTCAGCACTGCCAGGTACACCTCCGACACTCCCAGGTACCTCCGACTCCCAGGTACACTTCTCACCTCCCAGGTGCCTCCAGGTACCTCCTGACACTCCCAGGTACACACTCCCAGGTGCTCCACTGACATTCCCTGGTACACCTCCGACACTCCCAGGACACCTCCTGACCTCCCAGGTACATCTTTCACTCCCAGGTAACCTCCGACACTCTCAGGTACCTCTGACACTCCCAGGTACACCTCCGACCTCCCAGGTACCCCGGAGACCTCCCAGGTACACCCCAAGACACTCCCAGGTACACTTCTCCCACACTCCCAGGTACACCTCAGACACTCACAGGTACACCTCAGACACTCCAAGGTGCACCTCTGACACTCCCAAGTGCACCTCCCAACACTCCCAGGCACACCCTTACACTCCCAGTACACCTTTGACCCTCCCAGGTACGCCACTGACATTCCTGGTGAACATCTGACACTCCCAGTACACCTCCAATGCTCTCCAGGTACACCTCCAGCTCCCCGTGCACCTCTGACACTCCCAGGTACACCTCTGACACTTCAGGTACACCTCTGACACTCCCAGGTACTCACTGACATTTCCTGGTACACATCTGACCTCCCAGGTACACCGCCCCAGCACACAGGTGTAACTCCGACACTCCCAGGTACACCTCCGACCTCCCAGGTACTTCTCCTCTCCCAGATGCCTCCGACACTCCCAGGCACCTCGGCCTCCCAGGTACTCCTCTGACACTCAAGAGTACACCTCCCAAACTCCCAGGTACACCTCTGGCCTCAGGTACTCGACCCAGCATTCCCTGGTACACCTCTGTGCTCCCAGGCTACATCCGGCTTGCTCCAGAATACCTGTGACCTCCATTACACTGGCCTCCCAGGCACCTCTGACACTCCCAGGTACTCACTGCCTCCCTAATTGCACCTCTGACACTCCGGTACACATGGCTTTCCCAGTACACTTCGCCTCCCAGGTACCGCCTCCTGACACTCCTGGGTACTCTGTCACTCTGATACACCTCCTGGCACCTCCCAGGTACTAGCCTCCCAGGTACACATTGACACTGCCAGGTACACCAGACACTGCCAGGTACACCTCCAAACACTGCCAGTTACACCTCAGACACTGCCAGGTGCACCTCTAGACACTCCCAGGTACTCAGACACATAAGTGCACCTCTGACACTCGAGGGTGCACCTCTGACACTCCCAGGTACCTCTGACACTGGTGCCTCTGTGCTCCAGGTACCTCTGACACTCCAGGTACACCTCCCGAACCTCCCAGCTACACCTTTGGCCTCCCAGGTACACCTCTGACCTCACTAAGTACACCTCCTGACACTCCCAGGTACACCTCCGACACTCCCAGGTACCTCCTGACACTCCTAAATGCCACCTATGACCTCCCAGGCCTCCAATGACACTCCTGGTACACCCCTGACCTCCCAGGTACACCTTTGACACTCCCAGGTACACATGACACTGCCAGGTACACCTCCAGACACTGCAGGTACACCTCAGACACTGCCAAGTACACCTCGAACACTGGGTGCCTCCAGACACTCCAAGATGCACCTCGGCACTTTCGCCAGTGCACCTCTGACACTCTGGGTACCTCCACACTCCCAGTTTCACTCAGACCTCCCAGGTGCCCCATGACCTCCCAGGTGCACCTCTGACCCTCCCAAGTACCTCTGACACTCCCATTTTCTCGCTTCAGGTACCTTTGACACTCCAGGTGCGCCACTGACATTCCTGGTAAACATCTGACACTCCCAGGTACACCTCCCAGCACTCTCAGGTACACCTCTGTCACTCCCAGAGTACCTCGACACTCACAGGTACCTCTCTGACACTTCAGGTACACCTCTGACACTCCCAGGTACTCCACTGACATTTCCTGGTACATATCTGACCTCCCAGGTACACTTCAACACTGCCAGGTACACCTCCGACACTCCCAGGTACACCTCCGACACTCCCAGGTACACTTCTCACACTCCCAGGTACACCTCCGACTTGCCTCCCAGTACACATCCTGGCTTAGTGCTCCTCCCCAGCCTCCAAGGTACACCTCTGACACTCCCAGGTACCTCTGACACTCCCAGGTACTCACTGACATTCCCTGGTACCTCTGGCCTCCCAGGTACACGTCCGACCTCCCAGATACACCTCGGCCTCCCAGGCCACCTCTGACCTCCAGGTACACCTCCCAGCCTCCCAGGTCACCCCTGACACTCCCTGTGGTACACCTGACCTCCCAGTGCACCTCTGACCTCCGGGGTACACATGGCTCCCAGGTACCGCCGACACTCCCAGGTGCCCCTCAGCCTCCTGGGTACTACTCTGTCACTCCTGATACACCTCCTCCCAGGTACCACCTGTGCCTCCGAAATTACCCTTGTACCAGGTACACCTCCAGACACCAGGTACACCTCAGACACTGCAGTTACACCTCAGACACTGCCAGGTGTTGCACACCTCAGACACTCCAGGTACACCTCAGGCACTCAAGGCTCCCAGGTACAATCTGGCCTCCCAGGTACACCTCAGACACTCCCAGCTACCGCTGAGACTCCCAGGTACCTGCTGACCCTCACAAGTACACCTCTGACCTCCCAGGTACCTCCGACCTCCCAGGTACCTCTGACCTCCAGGCACACCTGCCAGCACTCCCAGGTACTCACCGACCTCCCTGGTACACCTGACACTCCCAGGTACACGCCCTGCCTCCCAGGTACCTTCAACACTGCCAGGTACACCTCAGACACTGCCAGTACACCTCAGACACTGCCAAGTACACCTCGAACACTCACAGGTACACCTCAGACACTCCAGGTGCACCTCTGACACTCACTAGGTGCACCTCTGACACTCCCAGGACACCTCTAACACTCCCAGGTACACCTCAGACACTCCCAGGTACACCGCTACACTCCATGTGCACCTCTGACCCTCCCAAGTACACCTCTGACACTCCCAGGTACACCTCTGACACTCCCAGGTACACCTCCGACACTCTCAGGTACACCTCTGACACTCCAGGTACAACCAGACACTCGGTGCACATCTCACCTCCCAGGTACACCTCCGACACTCTCAGGTACACCTCTGACACTCCCAGGTACACCTCTGACACTCACAGGTACACCTCTGACACTTCCAGGTACACCTTTGACACTCCCAGGTACTCCACTGACATTTCCTGGTACACATCTGACACTCCCAGGTACACCTCTGACACTCTCAGATACACCTCTGACACTCCCAGGTACACCCCAGACACTCCCAGGTACACATCTCACCTCAGGTACACCTCCGACACTCCCAGGCCTCTGCACTCCCAGGTACACCTCTGACACTCCCAGGTACACCTCTGACCTCGGTACACCTCTGACAATCTCGGGTACACCTCTGACACTCAGGTACACCCCAGACACTCCCAGGTACACATCTCACACTTCAGGTACACCTCCGACACTCCCAAGTACACCTCTGACACTCCCAGGTACACCTCTGACACTCCCAGGTACACCTCTGGCCTCCCAGGGACACCTTTGACCTCCCAGGTACTCCACTGACATTCCTGGTGCACCTCCGCAGCCTCCCAGGTACACCTCTGACACTGCCAGGTACACCTCCGACACTCCCAGAACACCTCCGACACTCCCAGGTACACTTCTCACACTCCAGGTACACCTCCGACACTCTCAGGTACCTCTGGCCTCCCAGGTACACCTCTGACACTCCCAGGTACACCTGACACTCAAGGTACTCACTGACATTCCCTGGTACACCTCTGACACTCCCAGGTACACCGCCCACACTGCCAGGTACACCTCCGACACTCCCAGGAACACCTCCGACACTCCCAGGTACACGTCTGACCTCCAAGGTACACCTCTGACGCTCCCAGGTACATCGCTGACACTCCCAGGTACACCTCCGACACTCCAGGGAACACCTCCGACACTCCCAGGTACGTCTGACACTCCAGGTACACCTCTGACGCTCCCAGGTACAGCCTCCCAGGTACACCTCTGACACTCCCAGGTACACCTCTGACACTCCCAGGTACACCTCTGACCTCCCAGGTACTCCACTGACATTACCTGATACACCTCTGACACTCCCAGGTACACCCCAGACACTGCCAGATACACCTCCGACACTCCCAGGTACACCTCCGACACTCCCAGGTACACTTTTCACCTTCCAGGTACACCTCCGACCTCCCAGTGCACCTCTGACACTCCCAGGTACCTCCGACACTCCCAGGTACACCTCCGACACTCCCAGGTACACTTCTTAATCTCCCAGGTACACCTCCGACACTCCCAGGTACAGCCTCCACACTCCCAGACACCTCCGACACTCTCAGGTACACCTCTGACACTCCCAGGTACACCTCTGACACTCCCAGGTACTCCACTGACCTCCCTGGTACACCCCTGACACTCCCAGGTACACCTCCTGACACTCCAGTGCCATGAGCTCCCAGGTACACTTCAAACACTCCCAGTGCACCTCTGACACTCCTAGGTACTACTCTGTCACTCCCTGATACACCTCTAGCTGCTCCCAGGTACACTGACACTCCGAGGTACACCGCTGACACTGCCAGGTACACCTCCAGACACTGCCAGGTACACCTCCAGACACTGCCAGTTACCTCAGACACTGCCAGGTACACCTCAGACTCCCCAGTACCTCAGGCACTCCAAGTGCACCTCTGACACTCAAGTGCACCTCTGACCTCCCAGGTACACCTCTGACACTCAAGGTGCACCTCTGACCTCCAGTGCCTCTGGCACTCCCAGGTACAACTCTGACACTCCCAGGTACACCTCCAGACACTCCCAGCTACACCTCAGACACTCCCAGGTACACCTGTGACCCTCATAAGTACCTCTGACCTCCCAGGTACACCTCCGACACTCCCAGGTACACTCTGCCTCCCAGGTACACCTATGACACTCCCAGGTACTCCACTGACCTCCTGGTACACCCCTGACACTCCCAGGTACACCTGACACTCCCAGGTACACCACTGACACTGCCAGGTACACCTCCAGACACTGCCAGGTACACCTCCAGACACTGCCAAGTACACCTCAGACACTCACAGGTACACCTCAGACACTCCAAGGTGCACCTCTGACACTCCCAGGAGTGCACCTCTGACACTCCCAGGCACACCTCTGACACTCCAGGTACCTCAGACACTCCCAGGTACACCTCTGACCTCCCAGGTACACCTCTGACCCTCCCAAGTACACCTCTGACACTCCCAGGTAAACCAGACACCCCCAGGTGCATCTCACACTCCCAGGTACACCTCCGACACTCTCAGGTACCACCTCCTGACACTCCCAGGTACACCTCCTGACACTCACAGGTACACCTCTGACACTTCAGGTACACCTGACACTCCCAGGTACTCCACTGACATTCCTGGTACACATCTGACACTCCCAGGTACACCTCTGACACTCTCAGATCACCTCTGACACTCCCAGGTACACCCCAGACACTCCCAGTGCATCTCACACTCCCAGGTACACCTCGACACTCCCAAGTACACCTCTGACACTCCCAGGTACACCTCGACCTCCCAGGTACACCTCTGACACTCCCAGGTACACCTCTGACACTCTCAGGTACACCTCTGACTCTCCCAGGTACACCCCAGACACTCCCAGGTACACATCTCACACTTCCAGGTACACCTCCGACACTCCCAAGTACACCTCTGACCTCCCAGGTACACCTCTGACACTCCCAGGTACCTCTGGCCTCCCAGGGACACTTTGACACTCCCAGGTACTCACTGACATTCCTCAGGTGCACCTCTGACCTCCCAGGTACACCATGACACTGCCAGTGCCTCCTGACACTCCCAGGAACACCTCCGACACTCCCAGGTACACTTCTCCACACTCCCAGGTACACCTCCGACACTCTCAGGTACACCTCTGACCTCCCAGGTACACCTCTGACACTCCGGGTACACCTTTGACACTCCAAAGTACTCCCACTGACATTCCTGGTACACCTCTGACACTCCCAGGTACACGCTGACACTGCCAGGTACACCTCCGACTCTCCAGGAACACCTCCGACACTCCCATGTACGTCTGACCTCCAAGGTACACCTCACAGCGCTCCCAGGTACACCTCTGACACTCCCAGGTACACCTCTGACACTCCCAGGTACCTCTCTGGCACTCCCAGGTACACCTCCTTGCTCCAGGTACTCCACTGACATTAACTGATACCTCTGACACTCCCAGATACACCCCAGACACTGCCAGATACACCTCCGACACTCCCAGGAACACCTCCGACACTCCCAGGTACACTTTTCACCTTCGGTACACCTCCGACACTCCCAGGTACCTCTGACACTCCCAGGTACACCTCCGACACTCCCAGGTACACCTCCGACACTCCCAGGTACACTTCTTAATCTCCCAGGTACCTCCGGCTCCCAGGTACAGCCTCTTACACTCCCAGGTACCTCCGACACTCTCAGGTACCTCCTGACACTCCCAGGTACACCTCTGACACTCCCAGGTACACCTCTGACCTCCCAGGTACACCTCCGATACCCAGTGCCACCTCCGACACTCCCAGGTACACTTCTTACACTCCCAGGTGCACCTCCAGCCTCCCAGGTACACCACTGACACTCAGTTACACCCCAGACACTCCCAGGTACAATTCTCACACTCCTGGGTACCTCTGATGCTCTAGGTAATCTCTCATCACTCCTGATACACCTCTCACTGCCAGGTACACCTCTGATGCTCCCAGGTGCACCTCTGACACTCTCCAGGTGCCTCACACTTGGTACACCTCTGACACTCCCAGGTACACCTATGACCTCCCAGGTACCCCACTGCCTCCTGGTACATCCCTGACACTCCAGGTGCACCGCTGACACTCCCAGGTACACAGCTGACCTGCCAGGTACACCTCAGACACTGCCAGGTACACCTCAGACACCAAGTACACCTCAGACACTCTCGGTACACCTCGAACTCTCCAGGTGCACCTCTGACACTCCTGGGGTGCCTCTGACCTCCCAGGCACACCTCTGACACCCCAGGTACCTCAGACACTCCCAAGTACACCCATGATGCTCCCCAGGTACCTCTGACCCTCAAGTACACCTCTGACACTCCCAGGTACCTCCGACACTCCCAGGTACACCTCCGACCTCCCAGGTACACTTCTTATACTCCCAGGTACACCTCCGACACTGCCAGGTACACCTCTGACACTCCAGGTACACCTCCGACACTCTCAGGTACACCTCTGACCTCAGGTACACCCCAGACACTCCCAGGTACACATCTCACACTCCCAGGTACACCTCCGACCACTCCCAAGTACCTCTGACCTCCCAGGTACACCTCTGACCTCCCAGGTACACCTCTGACACTCCCAGGTACACCCTCTGATACTCCCAGGTACACCACCTGACACTGCCAGGTACACCTCCGACACTCAGGAACACCTCCGACACTCCCAGGTACACTTCTTTCACTCCCAGGTACACCTCCGACACTCCCAGGTACACCTCTGACACTCCTAGGTGACACCTCCGACACTCCCAGGTACACCGCTGACACTCCTAGGTACACCGCTGACACTCCCAGGTACACCGCTAACACTGCCATGGTACACCTCGGACACTCCCAGGTATACCTCTGAAACTCCCAGGTACACCCCTGACACTCCCAGGTACACCTCTGACACTCCCAGGTACACCTCTGACACTCCCAGGTACTCCACTGACACTCCCTGGTACACCTCTGACACTCCCAGGTACACCTCTGACACTCCCAGGTACACCTCCGACACTCTCAGGTACACCTCTGACACTCCCAGGTACCTCTGACACTCCAGGTACACCTCTGACACCCAGGTACACCCACTCCCAGGTACTCCACTGACACCTGTGACACTCCCAGGTACACCTCGACCAGGTACACCTCCGACACTCCCAGGTACACCTCCGACACTCCCAGGTACACCTGAGACACTCCCAGGTACACCCCTGACACTCCCAGGTACAATCTCTGACACTCCCAGGTACACTTCTGACACTCCCAGGTACATCTTTGATACTCTCAGGTATACCTCTGACACTCCCAGGTACACCGCTGACAATCCCAGGTACACTGCTGACACTCCCAGGTACACCGCTGACACTTCCAGGTACACCACTGACACTGCCATGGTACACATGTCCTGTACACCTCTGACATCCCAGGTACACCTCAGACTCCCAGATGCCTCTCCAGGTACACCTCTGACACTCCAGGTAACTCCCTTGGGTGTCACCTCCTGACACTCAGGTGCACCTCCGGCACTCCCAGGTACACCTCTGGCCTCCAGGTACACCTCCGATGCTCCCAGGTACCTCTGGCTCTCTGGGTATACCTCAGACACTCCCAGGTACACCTCCGACACTCCCAGGTACACCTCCGACACTCCCAGGTGCACCTCTGACACTCCAAGGTACACCTCCTATACTCCCAGGTACACCTTTGACACTCCCAGGTACTCCACTGACACTCCCAGGTACACCTCTCACACTCCCAGGTACACCTCAGACACTCCCAGGTAAACCTCTGACACTCCCAGATACACCTCCCACACTTCCAGGTACACCACTGACACTCCCAGGTACACCTCTCACACTCCTAGGTACACCTCCGACTCTCCCAGGTACACCTCCGACTCTCCCAGGTACACCTCCGACACTCCCTGGTACACCTCCGACACTCCCAGGTACACCTCCGACACTCCCAGGTACACCCCTGACACTCCCAGGTACACCTCTGACACTCCCAGGTACATCTCTGATACTCTCAGGTATACCTCTGACACTCCCAGGTACCTTCTTACATTCTCAGGTACACCACCAGCACTGCCAGGTACACCTCCGACACTCCCAGGAACACCTCCGACACTCCCAGGGACACTTTTTACTCCCAGGTACACCTCCGACCACTCACAGGTACACCTCTGGCCTCCCAGGTACACCTCCGACCTCCCAGGTACACCTCTGACACTCCCACGTGCACCTCTGACACTCATGTACACCTCTGACACTTCCAGGTACACCTCTGACCTCCCAGGTACTCCACTGACATTTCCTGGTACACATCTGACACTCCCAGGTACACCAGCACTGCCAGGTACACCTCCAATTTTCAGGCGCTCCCAGGTGCCACTTCTCACCTCCCAGGTACACCTCCGACCTCTGGGCACACCTCTGACCTCCGGGTGCCTCTGACACTCCGGTACCTCTGATACTCCCAGGTACCTCGGCCTCCCAGGTACTCCACTGTGTTCACACACCCTCTGACACTCCCAGGTACACGTCCACACTCCCAGATACTGCAGGCACTCCCAGTGCCCTCTGGCCTCCCAGGTACCTCAGACACTCCCAGGTACACCTCAGACACTCCAAGGTGCACCTCTGACACTCAGGGTGCACCTCTGACACTCCCAGGTACACCTCTGACCTCAAGGTTTCTGACACTCCAGTGCACCTCTGGCACTCCCAGGTACAACTCTGACCTCCCACCTCAGACACTCCCAGGTACACCTGTGAGCCTCCCAGGTACCCACTGACATCTCCTGGTGCACCCCTGACTCCCAGGTCACGCTGACCTCCCAGGTACACCGCTGACACTGCCAGGTACACTTCAGGCACTGCCAGGTACACCTCCAGACACTGCCAAGTACACCTCAGACACTGCCAGTACACCTCAGGCACTCCAGGTACACCTCCAGACACTCCAAGGTGCCTCTGACTCCTAGGTGCACCTCCTGACACTCCCAGGCACCTCTAACACTCCCAGGTACACCTCAGACACTCCCAGGTACCGCCCCAGCCTCCCAGGTGCACCTCTGACCCTCCCAGAGTACACCTCTGGGACTCCCAGGTACACCTCCGACACTCCCAGGTCCCCTCCGACCTCCCGTGTCCTGCACTCCCAGGTACACCTCCGACAATCCCAGTACCTCTGACACTCCCAGGTACACCTCTGGCCTCCCAGGTGCACTTCTTACATTCTCAGGTACACCACTGACACTGCCAGGTACACCTCCGGCCTCCCAGGAACACCTCCGACACTCCCAGGGACACTTTTTACACTCCCAGGCCTCTCCGACACTCTACAGGTACACCTCTGACCTCCCAGGTACCTCCGACACTCCCGGTTCACCCAGACACTCCCAGGTACACCCTAGACACTCCCAGGTACCTTCTCACACTCCCAGGTACACCTCCGCACTCCCAGGTACACCTCCTGACACCAGGTACCTCTGAGCACTCCCAGGTACACCTCTGACACTCCCAGGTACACCTCTGACACTCCCAGGTGCCGCCACTGACATTCCCTGGTACACATCTCACACTCCAGGTGCACCTCCGACACTCTCAGGTACACCTCTGACCTCCCAGGTGCACGTCTGTCCACCAGGTACACCTCCGACCTCCCAGGTACACCTCCGACCTCCCAGGTACCACTTCTTGCTGCTCCCAGGTGCACTCCGGCCTGCCAGGTGCCTCTGACACTCCAGGTGCCTCCAGCCTCTCAGGTGCACCTCTGACATCTCCCAGGTACCCCAGACACTCCAGGTGCCTCTCACGTCCCAGGTGCACCTCCGACACTCCCAGGCACCTCTGACCTCCCAGTTACTCTGACACTCCTAGGTACCTCTGTGCTCCCAGGTACACCTCTGATGCTCCCAGGTACACCACGGCACTGCTGGTACCTCCGACACTCCCAGAACACCTCCGACACTCCCAGGTACACTTCTGTCCTCCCAGGTACACCTCCGACATCTCACAGGTACACCTCTGTGCCTCCCAGGTACCTCCGACACTCCCAGGTACACCCAGACACTCCCAGGTACACCTCTGGGCACTCCCAGGTGCCTTCTCCTGCAATTCCGACACTCCCAGGTACACCTCTGACCTCCCAGGTACACCTCTGACACTCCCAGGTAAACCCTCTGACACTCCCAGGTACACCTTTGACACTCCCAGGTACGCCACTGACATTCCTGGTAAACATCTGGCCTCCCAGGTACACCTCCGACACTCTCAGGTACCCACCTCTTTCCTCCCAGGTACCTCAGCCTCTGGTGCCTCTGCACTTGGAGGTACACCTCCTGACACTCCCAGGCACTCCCCTGACACTTCATATCTGACACTCCCAGGTACACCATGACACTGCCAGGTACACCTCCGGCCTCCCAGGTACCTCCGACACTCCGGGTACACTCACACCAGGTACACCTCCGACACTCCCAGGTACACATCTGACACTCCCAGGTACTCCTCTGACACTCCAAGGTACACCTCTGACACTCCCAGGTACACCTCTGACACTCCCAGGTACTCCACTGACATTCCCTGGTACACCTCTGACACTCCCAGTGTCCGGCCACTCCCAGATACACCTCTGACACTCCCAGGTACTCTGACACTCCCAGGCCTCTGACACTCCCAGGTACTCCCCTAGCACTCCCTGGCTGACATCCAAGTACACCTCGGCCTCCCGGTACCACTGAAACTCCCAGGTTCACTTCAAACACTCCAGGTACACCTCTGCACTCCTGGTACTACTCTGTCACTCCTGATGCACCTCTAACCTCCCAGGTACACGCACCTCCCAGGTACACCGCTGACACTGCAGGTACACCTCAGACACTGCCAGTGCCCTCAGACACTGCCAGTTACACCTCATGAACTGCCAGTACCTCAGAGCACTCCCAGGTACACCTCAGACACTCAAGGTGCACCTCTGACACTCCAGTGCACCTCTGACACTCCCAGGTACACCTCTGACCTCCAAGTTGCACCTCTGACATCTCAAGTGCACCTCTGGCACTCCCAGGTACAACTCTGACCTCCAGGTGCACCTCAGACGCTCCCAGCTACACCTCTGACACTCCCAGGTACACCTGTGACCCTCACAGAGTACACCTCGGCCTCCCAGGTACCTCCGACTCTCCCAGGTACACCTCTGACACTCAGGCTGCCTTGACCTCCCAGGTGCTCCACTGTGCCTCCTGGTACACCTGACCTCCCAGGTACACCTCTGACACTCCCAGGTGCACTGCAGTGCACCTCCGGCCTGCAGGCCTTCAGACACTGCCAAGTACCTCAGACACTCACAGGTACACCTCAGACACTCCAGGTGCACCTCTGACACTGCAGTGCCTCCCCTGACACTCCCAGGTCACCTCTAACACTCCCAGGTACCTCAGACACTCCCAAGTGCCTGACCTCCCAGGTACCTCCCAGCCTCTCAGGTACCTCCCTGACACTCAGGTACCTCTGACACTCCCAGGCACCTCAGCACACTCATGTTACCTCTGACCTCCCAGGTACATCCGAACACCCCAGTGCCATCTCCTGCACTCCCAGGTACACCTCGACACTCCTCAGCCACACCTCCTGACACTCCCAGGTACACTTCTGACCTCACGGTGCCCTCTGACACTTCCAGGTACACCTTTGACCTCCCAGGTGCTCCTCTGACATTTCCTGGTACATCTGACCTCCCAGGTACACCTCTGAGACTCCCAGGTACACCTCTGACACTCCAGGTGCACCCCAGATCTCCCAGGTACACATCTCACACTCCCAGGTACACCTCCAGCCTCCCAGGTACCTCCTGACCTCCCAGATCCTCTGGCCTCCCAGGATGCCTCTGACACTCTCAGGTACACCTCTGACACTCCAGTACACCCCAGACCTCCCAGGTACATCTCACACTCCCAGGTACACCTCCGACACTCCCAGGTACCTCTGGCCTCCCAGGTGCACCTCTGACCTCCCAGGTCCTCTGACTTCTCAGGGACACCTCTGACCTCCCAGGGTGCTCCTGACATTCCTGGGTGCACCTCTGACACTCCCAGGTACACCTCCTGACACTGCCAGGTACACCTCCACACTCCAGGAACCTCCGACCTCCCAGGTACACTTCTCACCTCCCAGGTGCCTCCGAACTCTCAGGTACACCTCTGACACTCCCAGGGTACACCTCCTGACACTCCAGGTACACCTCTGACCTCCCAGGTGCTCCACTGACATTCCCTGGTACCTCGGCCTCCCAGGTACACGCTGACACTCCCAGGTACACTCGGCTCCCAGGCACCTCAGACACTCCCAGGTACACCTCTGACCTCCAAGGTACACCTCCTGACCTCCCAGGTACCTCTGCTCCAGGTACACCTCTGACACTCCCAGGTACACCTCTGACCTCCCAGGTACACCTCTGAGCTCAGGTGTCCTGACACTATCTGATACACACTCTGACCTCCAGGTACACCCAGACACTCCCAGGTACACCTCCGACACTCCAGGAGCCTCCGACACTCCCAGGTACACCTCTCACACTCCAGGTACACTCCTCAGGCATCCCAGGTGCACCTCTGACACTCCCAGGTACACCTCTGACACTCCCAGGTACCTCCACGACGCTCCCAGGTACCTCCGACACTCCCGTTTCTTCCCGTCCTCCTGGTGCCTCCCTCCCAGGTACCCAGCCTCTCTGACACTCCCAGGTACACCTCCGACACTCCCAGGTACACCTCTGAGCACTCCCAGGTACACCTCTGACACTCTGGTACCTCTGACACTCCCAGGCCTCCGATACTCCCACACCTCCGACACTCCCAGGTTTCTTACACTCCCAGGTACCTCCGACACTCCCAGGTGCCCTCTGACACTGGCCCCAGACATACCTCCGACACTCCCAGGTACACCTCTGACACTCCCAGGTACACCTCGACACTCCAGGTACACCTCAGACCTCCCAGGTACACCCCCAGACACCCCCAGGTACACTTCTCCACCTCCCAGGTACACCTCAGACACTCCCAGGTACACCTCAGACACTCAGGTGCACCTCTGACACTCCTAAGTGCACCTCTGACCTCCCAGCACCACCTCTTACACTCCCAGGTACACCTTTGACACTCCCAGGTACGCCACTGACATTCCCTGGTGAACATCTGACACTCCCAGGTACACCTCCGACACTCTCAGGTACACCTCTGACACTCCCACGTACACCTCTGACACTCTGGGTACACCTCTGACACTTCCAGGTACCTCTGACACTCCAGGTACTCCACTGACATTTCCTGGTACATCTGCTGCTCCCAGGTACACCCTGACTGACACTGCCAGGTACACCTCCGACACTCCCAGGTACACCTCCGACACTCCCAGGTACACTTCTCCACACCTCCCGGTACCCCCCTCCGACACTCCCAGGCACACCTCTGACACTCCCAGGTACTCCTCTGACACTCCAAGGTACACCTCTGACACTCCCAGGTACACCTCTGACTCTCCAGGTACTCCACTGACATTCCTGGTACACCTCTGACACTCCAGGTACACGTCCGACACTCCCAGATACACCTGTGACACTCCCAGGTACACCTCTGACACTCCCAGGTACCTCCTGACCTCCCAGGTACTCCACTGACACTCCCTGGTACACCCCTGACACTCCCAGGTACACCTCTGACCTCCCAGGTGCCATGAAACTCCCAGGTACACTTCAAACACTCCCAGGTACACCTCTGACACTCCTAGGTACTACTCTGTCACTCCCTGATACACCTCTAACACTCCCAGGTACACCACTGACACTCCCAGGTACACCGCTGACACTGCCAGGTACACCTCAGACACTGCCAGGTACACCTCAAACACTGCCAGTTACACCTCAGACACTGCCAGGTACACCTCAGACACTCCCAGGTACACCTCAGACACTCCAAGGTGCACCTCTGACACTCCGAAGTGCACCTCTGACACTCCCAGGTACACCTCTGACACTCCAAGGTGCACCTCTGGCACTCCCAGGTACACCTCTGACACTCCCAGGTACACCTCAGACACTCCCAGCTACACGCTGACCTCCCAGGTACACCTCCTGAACACTCCTGGGTACCTTTGACCTCCAAGGTACTCACTGACATTCCTGGTACACCTCTGAGCATTTTTGCTGGCTGCCAGGTGCACCTCCGACACTCCCCAGGAACACCTCCGACACTCCCAGGTACGTCTGACACTCCAAGGTACACCTCTGACGCTCCAAATTTTCCCTCTGACACTCCCAGGTACACCTCTGACACTCCCAGGTACACCTCTGACCTCCCAGGTACACCTCTGACTGCTCCCAGGTACTCCCACTGACATTATCTGATACACCTCTGACACTCCAGATACACCCCCAGACACTGCCAGATACACCTCCGGCTTGCTCCCAGGAACACCTCCGACACTCCCAGGTACACTTTTCACACTTCAGGTACACCTCCGGCCTCCCAGGTACACCTCTGACACTCCCAGGTACACCTCTGACACTACAAGGTACATCTCTGACACTCCCAGGTACACCTCCGACACTCCAGGTACACCTCCGACACTCCCAGGTACACTTCTTAATCTCCCAGGTACACCTCCGGCACTCCCAGGTACAGCCTCTTACACTCCCAGGTACACCTCCGACACTCTCAGGTACACCTCTGGCCTCCCAGGTACACCTCTGGCCTCCCAGGTACACCTCCTGACCTCCCAGGTACACCTCCGATGCACCCAGGTACACCTCCGACACTCCCAGGTACCTTCTTACACTCCCAGGTGCACCTCCAAACCTCCCATTGCCGCCCCAGACACTACCCAGTTACACCCCCAGACACTCCCCAGGTACAATTTCCACCTCCTAGAGTACCTCTGATGCCTCCTAGGTAATCCTCTGTCACTCCTGATACACCTCTAACACTCCCAGGTACACCGCTGACCTCCCAGGTACACCTCTGACACTCTCCGTTACACCTCTCCTCCAGGTACCCCTCTGACCTCCCATTACACCTACTGGCCTCCCAGGTACCCCACTGACCTCCTGGTACATCCCTGACACTCCCAGGTACACCGCTGACACTCCCAGGTACAACTGACACTGCCAGGTACACCTCAGGCCTGCCAGGTACACCTCCAGACACTGCCAAGTACACCTCCAGACACTCACAGGTACACATCAGGCCTCCCAAGGTGCACCTCTGACACTCTTAAGTGCCTGTTTACTCCCAGGCACACCTCTAACACCTCCCAGGTAAACCTCGAACACTCCCAAGTACCATGACACTCCCAGGTGCCTCTGACCCTCCCAAGTACACCCCTCTGACCTCCCAGGTACACCTCCGACACTCCCAGGTACACCTCCGACACTCCCAGGTACACTTCTTGCTCTCCCAGGTGCACCTCCAGAGCACTGCCAGGTACCTCTGACACTCCAGGTACACCTCCGACACTCCTCAGGTACACCTCTGTGCTCCCAGGTACCCAGACACTCCCAGGTACACATCTCACACTCCCAGGTACACCTCCGACACTCCCAAGTGCACCTCTGACACTCCCAGGTCACACCTCCTGACACTCCACAAATTACACCTCTGGCTTGCTCCAGGTACACCTCTGATACTCCCAGGTACTGCTGACACTGCCAGGTGCACACCTCCGACACTCCCAGGAACACTTGACACTCCCAGGTACACTTCTTTTCCTCCCAGTACCTCCGACACTCTGGGCCCCACCTCGGCCTCCCAGGTACACCTCCGACACTCCCAGGCTGCCCCAGACACTCCCAGGTACACCCCAGACACCCCAGGTACACTTCTCACACTCCCAGGTACACCTCAGACACTCACAGGTACACCTCAGACACTCCAAGGTGCACCTCTGACCTCCTGAGTGCACCTCCCCCAGGCACTCCCAAGGCACACCTCTTACACTCCCCAGGTACACCTTTGACACTCCCAGGTACGCCACTGACATTCCTGTTGAACATCTGACCTCCCAGGCACACCTCCGACATTCCTCGGGTACACCTCTGACCTCCCACATGCACTCCTGACCTCACAGGTACACCTCCTGGCACTTCAGGTACCTCCCCGGCCTCCCAGGCCTCCACTGACATTTCCTGGTACACATCCTGACCTCCCGTTTCCATGACTGCTACCAGGTACACCTCCGACACTCCCAGGTACACCTCCGAGCTTACTCCAGGTACACTTCTCACACTCCCCAGGTACACCTCCGACACTCCAGGCACACCTCCTGACCTCCCAGGTGCTCTCTGACCTCCAAGGTATGCCTCTGGCCTCCCAGGTACACCTCTGACACTCCCAGGTGCCTCACTGACATTCCCTGGTACACCTCTGACCTCCCAGTACACGTCCGACACTCCCAGATACCTGTGAGCACTACCAGGTACACCTCTGACACTCCCAGGTGATGCACACCTCTGACACTCCCAGGTACTCCTGACACTTTCCTGGTACACCCCTGACACTCCCAGGTACACCTCTGACACTCCGGGTACACCATAAGAAACTCCCAGGTACACTTCAAACACTCCCAGGTACACCTCTGACACTCCTGGGTACTCTGTCCTCCCTGATACACCTCTAACACTCCCAGGTACACCACTGACACTCCCAGGTACCGCTGACACTGCCAGGTACACCTCAGACACTATGAGTACACCTCAAGCACTGCCAGTTACACCTCAGACACTGCCAGGTACACCTCAGACACTCCAGGTACACCTCCAGACACGCCAAGGTGCACCTCTGACACTCCAGTGCCTCTGACACTCCCAGGTGCACCTCTGACACTCCAAGGTGCACCTCTGGCACCTCAGGTACACCTCTGACACTCCCCAGGTACACCTCGAACACTCCAGCTACACCGCAGCACTCCCAGGTACACCTCTGACCCCTCACCAAGTACACCTCCTGGCCTCCCAGGTACCTCCAAACACTCCCAGGGCACACCTCTGACACTCCTAGAGTACACCTATGACACTCCCAGGTACTCAGCACTCCTGGTACACCCCTGACACTCCCAGGTACACCGCTGACACTCCCAGGTACACCGCTTGACACTGCCAGGCACACCTCAGACACGCAGGGTACACCTCCAGACACTGCCAAGTACACCTCAGACACTCCTGGAGTGCCTCAGACACTCCAAGGTGCACCTCTGACACTCACAGTGCACCTCCTGACACTCCTGAGCCACACCTCTTACACTCCCAGGTTTCAACTCAGACACTCCCAGGTACCATGACACTCCAAGGTACCTCAGCCCTCCAAGTACACCTCTGACCTCCCAGGTACACCTCCTGACCTCCCAGGTACACCTTTGACACTCCCAGGTACGCCACTGACATTCCTGGTAAACATCGGCCTCCCAGGTACACCTCCGACACTCTCAGGTACACCTCTGTCACTCCCAGGTACACCTCCTGACACTCCTGAGTACACCTCCCCAGTGAGCACTTCCAGGTACCTCTGACACTCCCAGGTACTCCACTGACATTTCCTGGGTACATATCTGACACTCTCCCCAGGTACACGTGACACTGCCAGGTGCACCTCCGCTTGCTCCCAGGTACACCTCCGACTTGCTCCAGGTACACTTCTCACACTCCCAGGTACACCTCCGACCTCCCAGGTGCCCATCTGACCTCCCAGGTACTCCTCTGACACTCCAAGGTAAACCTCTGACCTCCCAGGTGCCTCTGACACTCCCAGATTACTCCACTGAGCATTCCTGGTGCACCTCCGACACTCCCAGGAACACCCTCCGACACTCCCAGGTGCCTTCTTTACTCCCAGGTGCACCTCCGACACTCACGGGTACACCTCCCCAGCTGCTCCCAGGTACCTCCGACACTCCCAGGTACACCCCAGACACTCCCAGGTACACCCCAGACACCCCAGGTACACTTCTCACACTCCCAGGTACACCTCCAGACACTCACAGGTACACCTCAGGTGCTCAAGGTGCCTCTGACACTGCCAAGTGCACCTCCTGACACTCCCAGGCACACCTCTTACACTCCCAGGTACACCTTTGACCTCCGAGGTACGCCTGACATTCCTGGTGAACATCTGACACTCCCAGGTACACCTCCGACACTCTCAGGTACACCTCCTGACACTCCCACGTGCACCTCCTGACGCTCACAGGTGCTCACTGACATTTCACTGGTACATCTGGCCTCCAGGTACCGCTGACACTGCCAGGTGCACCTCCCGACACTCCCAGTGCACCTCCGACACTCCCAGGTACCTTCTCACACTCCCAGGTGCCTCCGACACTCCCAGAGCACACCTCCTGACACTCCCAGGTACTCCTCTGGCTTACTCCAAGGTACCTCTGACACTCCCAGGTACACCTCTGACTTTCCAGATACTCACTGACATTCCCTGGTACACCTCTGACACTCCCAGGTACGTCCGACACTCCCAGATACACCTGTGACACTCCCAGGTACACCTCCTGGCACTCCCAGGTACACCTCTGACACTCCCAGGTACTCCACTGACACTCCACAGTACCACCCTGACACTCCCAGGTACACCTCTAACACTCCGAGGTACACCACCAGAAACTCCCAGGTACCCACTTCAAACACTCCAGGT
>NW_024742686.1:0-13096 GCF_018991925.1 Homarus americanus
TAAGAACATAAGAACATAAGAAAGGAGGAAACTGCAGCGGGCCTATTGGCCCATACTGGGCAGTCCTATTTACACCCAACCCCTATTTCTCAATAACATCGTTGTTCATCTGGGCTCTGGTTTCCCTGTTTACATCTCCTATACTGAGTACTTTACATTTGTCCACATTGAATTTCATCTGCCATTTTTCAGACCATTCGAAAAATTTGTTTAGATCTTCCTGTAGTTTTGCAGAGTCATCGTCAGAGTTAATTACACACCCTATTTTAGTGTCATCAGCAAATTTACTTATATTGCTGTCTACGCCGATATCTATGTCGTTTATGTATATAATAAATAATAATGGTCCGAGTACTAAGCCTTGGGGAACTCCACTAGTGACGTTATTCCAATGGGATTTAGTGCCGTTAATGCTCACTCGCTGTTTCCTGTCCTGTAACCACGTCCTAATCCATTTTAGAATATCTCCTTTAATGCCATGAGCCTCCACTTTTCTTATTAGTCTTTCGTGGGGGACTCCGTCGAAGGTTTTGCTAAAGTCGACATATACCGCATCATAATTGTGCCCCTCGTCCACTGATTCGGAAACAGATGAAAAGAATGTTAGTAGATTAGTTAGACATGAACGCCAGCTTGTGAAGCCATGTTGGGAATCATGGATCAACTTGTGCTTCTCCAAGTGATTTCGAATAGAGTTTGAAATGATTGTTTCCAATAATTTGCCTACAATTGATGTTAGACTAATTGGTTGGTAGTTAGAGGATAGTGGTCTATCTCCCTTCTTGAGAATCGGTATCACATTTCTATCCTCCAGGATTCTGGTACTACACCCGATTTTAAGGACATGTTAAACAACTTTGCTAAGGGCATACTAAGCTCTTCCTTACATTCCTTTAATACTCTGACAAATATCTCATCGGGGGTGGTGCTTTTGATAAATACAAGCGTCATATCATTACATTTGTGTCTCTTTAACCTCAATCTCAGGAACATCATTCCAGGTCACTGTAAATACTATATTAATTTTGTTTGTGCTGATTCGGTATTCTGAGGGGCCCTTCCACTGCAGTACCATCCATTAATAAAACCCCAATAGGAATTCCGATTGGTTACATGTTTTTGTGTGTGGTGTAATGGTCAGCATGCTCCCCTCGCAAGCCAATAGTCCCGGATCATGTTCCAAGGTAATAGTTAGCCAGTGTAGTTGGCGAGTTATCTGGTCTTCTCGGACTATTCCTTGACTATGGGGTCATGCAACTCGTTAACTAAGGGCGTGGTTGTTGTGTTGGTGACAGCTTCTACACTTTAAACAAATTCACGCCTAGGATGGCTCTTGGGCCGGCCATCCTCGTACACGAGGGGCAATCATAAGTAATATATATGTGTATGTGTGTGTGTGCGTGTGTGTGTGCACACAGGGTGGTGTAATTCGATTAGTGTGGCAGCATTATGTTCGCGTTAAGGTGCAAGTACTACTTGCTTCCTCTCTCTTTCAGCTACCGCCACTGACTAGCCCTTTTGGCGAACAGGGAAGCAACTTGCATAAGTCTTCCCCTGCCAGTACACAGTCTCTTCACCATCAAGACACCTGCTGTGCCTCCTCGTGGCAACACACGGAGCTGGCTGCTTCGCGGGCCCACACTAGACCAGCAGGGGATCTCGGAGCAGCAGTGAGCCCACTGGCGCATAGGCCCACTGGCATGTGGACACGTCCTGGCACCTACCAACCACTGCCCCACTGCCTTACAGATTAACTTTGGTTATACAAGGTTAGAGGAGTAAATCCAAACGAAAAATCTGCGGTGGAGCCCGCATGAGGCAGACAAGCTTACAGAGCTCCAACAAGACTCCAACGGCTGTATAGGCGGAAGAGGTGACCAACATGGGAACCCAACGACTACACCGGCGGACGAGGGCAATGTATTATGGGCAGGCTACTAAGGTGAAACCCAACAAACTGGGCTATCGACAGTCCCTTCCAATTCTCCCTCTCCCCAGTCGTTGCAACACTTGCACCACTGGATCAGATAAAGGGAGAGCCAAGATGTGTGGTTGCAGCCTGTGCTCCTACCTCACCACATCAATGAACTTGCACGCAGCCATCATATAGCTCATAAAACTTCTCATCATCAAAACCCGTATACCCCCAAAAATCCTTTGGCGACGGACGAGTGGCGACGGGGATAGGGAGAAATGACTGCCAGGAGTCTCTAGTCACAACTCTGCACATGAGCGGCACAGATAAGATGGTCGTTTATGCCTTGGGATCTAGGCAACATTGCAATACAATCCTGTCTGTGCGACTCAGCAGACCTTGCGAGGAGCTACATTACTCACGCACCATAGGGAGGGTGCTAGAAAAGGTGCCCAAAAAGACATAGTCTGCCCAAAGAACCAACCTGACCTGCAAACGCACCCAGTTAGGTCATCCTTATGCGGACGAAAAGACAATCATAATCAGGACCCTTCAGGATACTGGCACAAATGAGCGTCCTGAAAGAAGAACTACCCTTGTAGCAAAAAAGCTGGTTTGGTATAACATTGACATAGCAGCCATTAGTGAGTGCTGGCTCCTAGACGAGGGTCGACTCACAGAACGAGGGTCTGGCTATACCTTCTTCTGGAAGGGTAAGCCTGCTGTGGAGAGAAACTGCATTTATGGAGTTGGCTTTGCCATCCCGAATGCATGTTACATAGGCTAACTGAAATGTTCTGTTGGGATCAACATCTCACGACGTTGTTCTCTGCACTTTCCTGTATTAGGTGCACAGATAAGATCTTGCCACCTGATGGTCTAAAGGGACACTGACATTCTGGGAGCAATTTTTCGGCCTCGGGAAGAAGTCTGTTGAGGAGGACCCCGACAATAATCTTGCCAGTTACAGACAGCAGGGAAATTCGGTGGTGGGTGCCACAGTCTGACTGGCCTCCCTTTTTCTTTAAGATGTTGGGGGAATGTCTCCTGTTCCCATATATTCTCCTAGAAAGAGTGGAGACGGCTGGTAAGCAGAGATCATTCTGTTTTATACATCTAGGTTGGGATTCCATCAGGCCCCAAGGCTTTGTTATTTTTCATCGGTTTGATGGCAGTAGCTACCTCATCCAGAGATGGTGGATAGCTGAGGTGGGTTAGCTGTGGATGCTGAGGGACCTGCTGGGTAGTAAGGATATTCACATCAGTGTTTCGGTTGAGCAGCAAATAGTAGTGCTCTTTCCAGCGCTGAAGGAAGCCTACTTCATTTTTAATTTGGGAATTGCCATCAGATGAGCGGAGGGGAGCTGCGCCATGAGTGATTGCCCCATAAAATGTTTTAGTGGAATTTAAAAATTTGTGCTTCTTGTGTTGATCTGCAAGTTTTTGCATTTCACAGGCTTTATTTTTTAACCAGTTGTTCTTTAGATTGCGAAGTTCGCACTTGGCCACCACTTTCTTCTTGCGGAAGGTATCAATTTTCGTCCAAGAGTGAGGGTTGTTCTGTCAGACAGTTAAAGCAGCACGTTTATCATTGACGAGTACATTCATTTCCCGGTAATTTTCCACAAACCAGTTCTCGTGCATTCTTTCGATCTGGCTGAGGGTCTTTCTGCAGGTTTGTGTCATGACAGTGTCGAGAATGCCCCATTCGGCACTGGAATTTGGTCTGATTGTTGTCGGGATATTTATCAGCCCATGTTCGAGCTGCTCTCTCAAAGCACGTGATACCGCTGGGGACCTCTTGACACTTTGTGTTAAAACCTCTTCAAGAGGCATGTTGCCTTCGCCGTCTTATGGCGAAATGAAGTGCGTGCTTGGCCCTGATGAGTTATTTATCAATGTCGCAGTGGTCGGAGCCATTCATGGCTCGGGTGATGAGGACATCTCGGCGATCTCTTTCTTTGACAATGATGTAGTGGATGAGATGTTAATGTTTGGATCGTGGGTGTTGCCACGAAACCTTGAATTTGTCGGCTTGCCTAAATAAAGTATTGGTGATAGTGAGGTTGTGGGCTGCACACTTGTTAAAGAGGAGTGAGCCATTGGCATTACACTTGCCTATTCCATTTCTCCCTTTGATTCCCTTCCAAATGTCAGCAGTTCTTCCCACTCTGGCATCGAAATCTCAGTCTATTTTCTGGGTATAGAGGTTACCACTGTCAAGGTCGGCATAAAGGGCCTTCTTGGTGTCATTCTCTGCCTCCCGTGTTGGGGCGTATGCAATGATGAAGAAGGCATGACGTGAGTGATTCAGTGGGAATCGTAGTGATGTGAGAGCCTTGTGCATGGTTTATCAGAACACTGTCCTGCACCACACTTGTTGCTTATTGTAACACCTACTGAATTCTTATACAACTGTTAACTGATAAATGACCAACATGACTTAGACGTATATTTAGGTTGTAGGAATGTCCACTATAGTACAGGTATTATATATATATATATATATATATATATATATATATATATATATATATATATATATATATATATATATATATATATCATGGTAACAGCTGATATCATGGGTAACAGCTGATATCATGGGTAACAGCTGATATCATGGGTAACAGCTGATATCATGGGTAACAGCTAATATCATGGGTAACAGCAGATATCATGGGTAACAGCAGATATCATGGGTAACAGCTAATATCATGGGTAACAGCAGATATCATGGGTAACAGCTGATATCAAGGGTAGTAAAGTGATATAAGGATAAGAGTTGATAATTATAAACACAACAGCAAAACAGAGGAAAAAAAATATCCCCATTTCCACAACAGTAAACAACAGAGTTTACAGGACCTACTGTACTACCCCCTAAAGCAGCATCAGTGTGGCTTGGTTAGAAAAAAGTTCTCTGTCAGTCAATCAGGATCAATCAGCCGGTTAGGATCAGTTAATGAACCAGTCAGAAAGGAAAGATTAGTCAGTCAATCGCCCAGTCATTCATTCAATCAGTCAGTCAGGATCATTCAATCAATCAATCAGTCAGTCAGGATCTGTTAATGAACCAGTCAGTCAGTCAAGATCAGTCAATGAACCAGTCAGTCATACAATGAATTAGTCAGTCATACAGTGAGTCAGTCAATCAGGATCAACCAATTTAGATAAAAACAACAAGAGGAAAACATAGGAAAAGGGTGGGTGGGGGATTGGTGGGGGGGGGTGGGTGGGGGGAGGTAAATTTTAGTACCAAAGGAGGCAGAGGGAGGGAGGGAGGGTGTGGGAGCCCAGTGTACAGGTCGATGTGAAGACGGACGATCACTTCACCACCTTCCACACAATTGATCGTCGCGCTGACCTCACCTCTCTAACTGTCGTCACCTCAGGTCACTTGGGGTCACGCCCATTAACCCCCTGAGTTGTTTATATGGGATGTTGGGATTTTGTTGTTGTTGTTGAATTTTTTCTCTGTTGTCTACATCACGGAGAGGGTTGGTACTGGAGAAAGGCGAGTCTAGACATAACCGGATAACCTGGTCCAGCGAACAGGAACTCCCGGAGTAGAATACACATAAGTTTAATCCAAAGCCAAATATGCCAGTCTAACGAACTGGAAACTTCCGGCGCAGTTTATAGAGCTACAGCAATAAGCTAATTCGTCGATAGTACAATTGCCAAATATTATTCAGAGTATCTTTGTAAGACACTAAAACTTAACCGAAAACTAGTATTCAGGTCTAATGAAATAAAAACTCCCAGCTTAGAGTTCTAACATAGCACTAATAGAATGCTATCTAACTTTATCTGGATATTTTCTCGTCAAGTCACTGTTGTGTGGACCGGCCTAAGGGGTGGAAGTAACTTGGACTGATGCAAAGTAGGTGTGCAGAGTAACACAACATTAATAACAAAACTTAATATTGTTTACAACCCATCAAAGACTTATGAGTTAGCAGCTGGCACCCTGACAGCCAAGGATCTGATATATCAACTGTAGGAAATTCAACAAATTGAAACGTCTATATTTTTTTATCTATCATCACTTGAGATATAAAATAATGTCGTGTATCTTGTAACTACTTAATGTTTTAAGATCTGAATGACATTGTCATATTTCAGCCATAAAAATTTCCTATGTTCCAAGAAAGGTATAATATTGGCCATTTGGGAGAGGATGAAGAATTCTGGGAGCAACAAGACAGTAGCGATGGCGGTCCTCCGTCGTTTGTGGAGACCAGCGCTGAGCACAGTGGCGAAGAAGGTTTCAGGTAATTTAGCGCTGGACAAAGTTTCTTTTTTTCAGCATATAGTAAAATATATTTTCTCAACACCCACATCAGTACCTTACAGTGCTGTCCACAACACACATCTCCCCTCAACAATGTAAACAAGCAAAAGGATGTGAGAGCCTTGTGCATGGTTTATCAGAACACTGTCCTGCACCACACTTGTTGCTTATTGTAACACCTACTGAATTCTTATACAACTGTTAACTGATAAATGACCAACATGACTTAGACGTATATTTAGGTTGTAGGAATGTCCACTATAGTACAGGTATTATATATATATATATATATATATATATATATATATATATATATATATATATATATATATATATATATATATATATATATATATATATATATATAATATTCAGAAATTTCGGTGTGATATTCAGAGACATTAGTGCGTAAATAACCAAGATGCCGATACGCTGAGTCATTCTAAGCAGGGCCGGTTTACCTACTTGTGGGCCCCAACTCATCAGTAGGCCCCCAAATTTTTTAGAAATGTTTGCATGTTTCAGTGCTGACTTGACTAAGGATGCCAATCGCAACTGTGTAGTGTATCTCTCCTCTAAACAACTAGACAATGATACCTTGGGTGCCCTCGGTTATGGTTTAAGTTTTGATGGCTCTAGCAAGGGAGTCGACAGTGTGGACATAGCCAGAGCATTTTGCAATTTGGAGAGATTCAGCAATTTGACAAGTGAAGAAGTGAACATGTGTAAAGGTATTGTGTATGCATCTATGTCTAAGCCTTGTGTTCCAAACTGTCCAGAAAGATTCACCAAAGCAATCCAAGCCCTAAAAAAAAATAAGGATCTACATGTCACTAAAGCAGATAAAGCCAACACAGTAGTGATTTTAAACAAAGATGATTATATTTCTAAAATGAATGACCTTTTATGTGATGCGTCAACATATTCTAAACTCATAAATAATCCTCTCAACACTGTTAACACCCAGTTCAACAAAAAACTTAAGTCTCTATTGAGAGGCAAAGCTACTCTCATTAAACATCTTACTTCAACGTCCCCTCCACTGCCATACATGTACGGTGTAATCAAGACCCACAAGCCCAATAACCCAGCAAGACCCATCATTAGCTCAGTTGGGTCAATCTCTTATAAACTATCTAAATGGTTAGTTTCTTTACTAAATCCCCTAGTTGGCAACATTTCTAACTCCAATATCAAGAATAATATGGATCTGGTTGATAAACTCAATAACTTACACATTAATCATGATTTTAAACTGGTCAGCTTTGATGTAACATCACTCTTTACAAAGGTCCCAGTTGATGATTTACTAGAGTTCCTCATAGATTCCCTGGATAACATTTCACTGCCCGTCTCGAAAGACGACTTCATCGAACTCATCAAACTATGTATTAAGGATTGCAAATTCGAATTCAATGGGGAATATTATGCTCAAAAATTTGGTATGGCAATGGGTAATCCACTCTCACCTGTATTAAGCAACCTATATATGGAATTCTTTGAAAAGAAACTATTAAGTAATATTTTACCACCCTCAGCAGTCTGGTTTAGATATGTTGATGATATATTATGTCTCTGGCCATGTAATGAGGACCTAAAAGCTTTCCTGCCACAACTTAACAACTTAGCCCCCTCGATCAAATTCACTGTGGAATTAGAGCAAGACTGTAAATTGCCATTCCTAGACTGTCTGATACACAGAATAGGTAACACTTTTAAGTTCAGTATTTATAGAAAACCAACTAATGTGTGTTCATACATTCATTATTATTCTGCCCACCATAATAAAGTCAAACAGTCAGTATTTTCAACAATGGTTTTACGTGCCTTGAGAATTTGCAGTCCGGAATTCATCGATGAGGAATACAAATATATATATAATATTGGCTCAAACCTTAAATACCCTAGATCTTTCATAGACAAATGCTTAAACATTACTAAGAAAACTTTTTATAGAACTGACCCCAAGCCCACCCATGACCATAAGAATATCTTAATACAGTATTACCATTTCACAAAAATTTCTCACACATTCCTGCACAGCTAAAAACCTGGAACGTCAATGTGGCATTTAAAAACTCATGCACTGTTAAACAAATGTTAATCAAGAACTCCCCCAACAACACAATTGGTTGCATTTATAAAGTTCCTTGCAAGGAATGTAATATGTTTTACTTAGGCCAGACAGGTAAAGATCTTGCAACTAGAATTAAACAACACAAATACAGTGTTAGGACAGGCCAGAAATCCAATGCTCTGTTTGTTCATTTGAGGGATAACAAGCATTGCATTGACTGGGATAATGCCTCCTCAATATTAACATGTAATTCAATTGATAGTAGGAACATCATAGAATCTAGTCTTATTAAACATACCGAAGCATCCAACATGAATTTGAGTAACGGCATGTACAAGCTGGACAATTTTGTAATTAAGAAGATTTGTGATCAGGTGAGAAGGCCGGGTCACTTGACCATCTGACCTGACCACCAACCGTTGTGTGCTATTTAAAGATTAGTAAGGTCATTACCTAATGCCTGACCATTGTGGACCTGGTCTCACCCTCCTCTGTATATATACACCTTGATTTGTATTACTCTCTCTAGTCTGTACTCACCCCTGAAGATGTGAATTACACGAAAGCGCTTGGGAACTTCGTGTTTTCTTCTTTCCTTGTGGTTATCAGCATATACCTAGATCACGCGCACCTACAGTGATTTGCTTGCATATATATATATATATATATATATATATATATATATATATATATATATATATATATATATATATATATATATATATATATATATATATATATATATATATATAGCCTCCCCTTTGTTGAAGGAGAATGAAATTAAATGTAATGGATTTTATGAAAATTACAGTAGTGTCTTTATTCAGCAGGTAGGGGAGGGCCATAACTTGCACAGGAATTCTCGGGAGAAGAACAAACCCCAAAACATCTTGAAAAGCCTTAGTCGATCAGAAAATTAACACACTTCATTTAAGATTCCTCACACACTAAGATAATATGATATTTTAATTGGACTTCAGACCTACGTCAGCCGGCAGTGTCATGCTCGCTACAGGAACCACCGGCCGCTAGATTTCATGAAGTATTGGTGTGTAAAAGACGATCATATTTCAACGAGAATATTCCGGCGAAAACTCAAACATGTTTCAGATGTACATTAAAAGTGAGAAATAAAATGATAGTCAGACAGTTTGTTCTTTAAACTGCCGCTACGATGTTAGATATTCCATTGGAAACAGCGGTACACACGAACCAGGACACAGGTGATCTGACAGCTACATTCCTGATAGGCAGCAAAAAGCTAGTCATCGGTAAAATAAGGAGTACCACAAAGCTTCATTTCAGGTACATTATTTATCCTTATATCTTGATAATGACATTACTAGTTCTTGTTATATTTATAAATTAATCCTACATGCTGATGACAATAACACACACAGGCTAGATATTAACCTTGAGCAATGACTTTTGTAAATGATATTCCCTGATTAACTCTAGCTATAAAAAAATATAAATTATCTGACAGCAAAAAATCCTACTTAATTTACAGACTATAAATTTTCAAAATGGCTAAGAATTTGCAACCTGAATAACATGCTAAATTTCTCTGAATAGTCAGTGATGATCACCTGAACTGCTAAAGCCACATAAAATGACAAATATTTAATTAGTCTGATGGACTGTTTGATCTATAAAGCTAAGACATGCAACATCAATCTGGTCAAGTGTATCAGACATGCCAACGTTTAACTTAAAGTATTTTCAAGAACACTCGCCGCACTTTTATTATCACTGTCACACAAGGAAGGAATTCCCAAAAACTTAATGCAACTCAAGGCTGATAATTATGGCAATCTACCATAAATTAATCAGTACTCTTACAAAAAGCAAAATCATACTAACATAATGGTTATGAATATTGCTAAACAAAATAAAGGTATCTAACTTTTTATTCCAAAATATATTTTTATTCAAATTAATGTTCTTTAATTTATAAAAACGTCCATAAAAATTTGCTCCAAGTAGCAATATATATTTTCTCAAACTAACGTCAGTGTTTTATGGTGGTGTGCAAAAGGTGTCAAAACAAGATAAACAAACATACATACACCTTCCCTCACCAGCTTAAATAGTTTCCTCGTGTGTTATAGCCAAGAGTAATGTTCATAAACTACATGAGGACCTGTGTGTTGGTTTAACTCACGTGTTATTCTCTATATACCTGGCAGCTGTACCGAATTCTTATTAACTAAAACATAAAAAACTTATTTAATATATATATATATATATATATATATATATATATATATATATATATATATATATATATATATATATATATATATATATATATATATATATATATATATATATATATATATTGTATCAACCCAATATACTGGCTCAGTGCTTGGTGAGAGACTGGATAAACGCTGACCAGACTAAAAATAATTGTAATGAAAAAATAAGCCACACGAAGCGATCTTTGATCCTTGGTTCGCCGGGTTGGAAAAAAGTGCGGGGGGGGGGGCGCTCTGGTCGGGCGCGTCGAGGAAGCCGTCCCCCTGTGTCGGAATTCTCTGCCACCGTTGACCGCTGGGCAGTGCAACTAAACCCATTTCAAGGCAATTCATACATAAAATAAAAGGCTTGATAAGTTCATATGGCGCTTTTAAAACTAAATTACACCTATACAAGCCAGTGGAGGTGTTGTGTCCTAGTTGTACCCGAGCCTCCGCACTTCATGAACTTCGGGTATGTGCAACTTGACAACATTGCAAAATTATCCAAATGTGAAAAGAACTAATAATCATATACGTATACCTTTACCTGACTGGAGGAGCGTATCGCCAGTAAATGATTTCTGGGTCTGAACTTTAACACTACAGAATTAGAGTATCCATGAATGTATCACGTATCGAGTTGAGGTGCGTGTTTGGGCATCTTCGAACTAAAATTAAAATGTCTAGGGCCGAAACACTCGTCAACGAGAACCAACACACAGGTGATCCGCCAATATATATTGATACCGACAACAAAATAACTTGTGAACTGTAGAAGCAGTTTATCAGTTCTATATTACGGCAAATAACATAAGGCTTCAGTTTAGGTCTAGCAGAGAGAGAGAGAGAGAGAGAGAGAGAGAGAGAGAGAGAGAGAGAGAGAGAGAGAGAGAGAGATAACAGATCTTAGATGATTATTCAACAATTAACCATTACGTCATACCCTACTACTCTTACGTTAGCACCAGTTACATGTAGGTATGTATGTATGTATGTATGTATGTATGTATGTCACTCACGCCAAAACTGAACTGAACTAATCCATAGAAGAGGACCCGAATTTCCCCATTAAAACACGGGATTTTATTAGGTTAAGTCAGGTTATTTTATGGATAAATCAGATTAGGTTTGGAATGGTTTGGTTCGGTTAGGTTCAGAAGAGGTCAGGCTAGGATAGGGGTTGGCTAGGCCTGGGGTACTTTAGGTGAAGGTTTGGCTAGGTTAGAATATATTAAATCAAGTTAGGGTAAAAGATAGTTCTGTTGAATAAAATTTGGTCAGGTTAGTTAGGTATGTTAGATTAGGTTACATTACATGATATTACATTAGGTTAAGTTTTTTATACTGTTACGTCGGCTTTGAGATTGATATTTATTCAGTACAATCGCCATATAAGTTCACAGTGGTTCAGCGTATATACAGTATATAGACGGCACAGGTACACAAACAATGTACATATATAGTGCACCTATGTAATGTGAATAGACAGTGCTGGTGTACAAACAATAGTAAACAATGAGTCGACCTGACCAAGACAGCCACTTGAAACTTATTTCCATTGGGTTAAGTTAGATTAGGTTAGGTTAGGTTAGGCTTGGTTTATGTACGAGGTTATGTAATGTGAATAGGTTAGGTTATATAGTTACATTAGGTTACGTTAGTTTAGTTTAGGTAGTTACATTAGCTAGATTTACTTGATACATTAGGATACGTTATATCAAGTTTAGTTTGATTTTTAGTCCGAATACGACAGAAACCCATCAAAATTTCACTGCAGTTGTCCCACGCTGATCTAAGGCTTTCTTTGTTTATGATGACCTCTGTTATATTTTTCGTTCCTAAACTTGTAAAACCGCTGCTGGCACATCCCATATATTGTTTTGTATGTGGCTTGGTGTTTCACGACCCGCGGTTGCTATGGCCTGTGTGTGTGTGTGTGTGTGACGGAATGTGTATGTGTGTGTGTGTGCTTGTGAGGGAATGTGTGCGTGTGTGTGCTTGTGAGGTAGTGTGTGTGTGTGTGTGAAACAAGGAAATATGATATATAAGCAGAGAAATAGAGAAACAAATATTTTGATACACCGAAAGAGATATACAAACAAATGGGGACTGATCCATGCCATAATATCCAATTGCATGTTAACTGCCTCCATAAACACAAGCAAATATATTGTTATGACCATTGTTTGTACAACTATAATGCACACACAAAATATAGCCAGGTATAAAATTATAATAATAATTAGAGGTCAACAATTTTTTTTAACAATTATAACAAATCTCTTTTTCAGTCCCACACTTAAGGCTAAAATGGACCCAAACACTAGATTGGGTGTTTTGGGTGAACTTTAACGGGTCGAATGGATACAGCACTCGCCTCCTGTTCCAGGGATCGGTAGTTCGATTCCTGGGCACTCCCAGTTCACCCATTTGTAATGGGTACCTAAGGTTATAACTTGGGGAAGTGAAAGCGGTCGAGTGCAGTACCGAACATGCTGTCTCCTTATGTACCGAAGGTTTAGTATACATTGTGCTGTATCCACACTGTCCTTTACCGGCAGTCA
>NW_024742687.1:0-13208 GCF_018991925.1 Homarus americanus
GAAGCGAGATGTAGTGAAGATTGTGAAATAAGATTATAAAATAAACTGTAGTAATTGAGGTTAAACGAACGCGGGTTATTCTGTAGTGTATCCGTGTCTTGTTAACGTGGAACCAACATGGCGGTGGTTTTCAATATAGATACGTTATTTTGCCGGGAATTTCTGTCAAAACAAAATATGAATCAACCATATTTAGCCTAAATTAACCTAACGGCTTTATTATATATTCTAAGTTTTTTAAGTTGGATAGATCAGATCAGGTTAGGTTAAGTCAGGTTGGGTTAGGTTAGGTTAGTTTTGTTAATTTTGCCACTTAGAGGCTAGTTTATTGTGCCCCCATACTCATCCTGTCAGCTGTAGCACAGAGAGATTACAAAGTGGTGTTAGATGAAGTAGGTGGTTAAGTTAAGTTTCAATAGGTTAGGTTAGATTATGTCAGGTTGGGTTAAGTTAGGTTAGGTAGGTAATAAGTAGATAGGTTATGTTAGGTAGGTGGGAAAGTTAGGTTTGATTAGGTTAGCTTATGTCAGACGGGGAGGTTAGGTTAGATTATGTCAGGTTAGGTTAGATTATGTCAGGTTAGGTTAGATTATGTCAGGTTAGGTCAGATTACGTCAGGTTAGGTTAGATTATGTCAGGTTAGGTCAGATTACGTCAGGTTAGGTTAGATTATGTCAGGTTAGGTTAGATTATGTCAGGTTAGGTTAGATTATGTCAGGTTAGGTTAGATTATGTCAGGTTAGGTTAGATTATGTCAGGTTAGGTCAGATTACGTCAGGTTAGGTTAGATTATGTCAGGTTAGGTCAGATTACGTCAGGTTAGGTTAGATTATGTCAGGTTAGGTCAGATTACGTCAGGTTAGGTTAAATTATGTCAGGTTAGGTAAGTAGGTAGAGGTGGGTAAAAAAGGTTAGGTTAGGTCGGCAGGTTTTAGTGTAGGAGCTTAAGTAATCCCGTAAAAATTTCATGTTAATTTTTGACACCATACATTATAATAATCCTTATAAACTATGTTAAGGAACTGTGGTGTCATTTTTTCTGAACGGTTTATTATAAGTTTTATGCCTTTAAAGAAGTTTTATTAAAGAGCAGCGTAATGAACCACAGATGTATTACCATTAAGTCCTAATTAACTTAAAACATGACTAATAACCTATGAACATGTAGTATTATATGATTACAATTTAACATAATATATCATGAATGCTGTTATAATATCATAAGTGTGTTACAAACATGGCTGCTCATATATGCCATCCTGTCTCTGGCAAAGAAGAGATTGCAGTAAGTAAAATTATTTGCTAAAGAGAAATACTGGAAATTAAACATATACATATTACCATTATCTGAAAAGCTTAGAACCACCGTTTTATATTTATTAAAAGTTTGTAGTGTTATACATCATGTGTAAACAAGTCACAAGTTATTATTTACGACATTGCTTCAGTCCTCGTCATCAGAGTCTTCTGTGTACAACAGATTCCTTCACCTTGTTTAGGCATTTCTCATCATCTGCTTGACAGTTACACATCTCGGTGCATGTCATGCTATTCTTTCTGATTCTTCCTGTATGAACATGACAATGATCCACATTTCCTGACGCCACATCCACATTTAACAAGTTCTGTGATTGCTTCTGGAGCTGGTGGTTGGTCTGATATTACTAGTATGAAACAGTCATTGTCAATCTTCCAGCCATGCTCTAATTGTGAAAGCATTTCACTGTCAGCATCACAAGACCACCTTCCTCTCAATATATGATACTTTAGAGTTGCTGCAGTCGCTGGTAGTTCTCCAGCTTCTGCCTGCGTTTTCTTGAAGTGATGCCATCTAAGTTATGACAGTTTAGTGAAAGTCATTCGTGGACAGTAGAGCTTAAATACAAATTCCTTTAGACCAATAAACATGTCTGCTGGAGGGCATTTGGTCTACTCAGCATCTTGAATGCATCTAGGACTTTTGTGTTAGATTTCATCAAAGTGCTCCAACATGCTTTCTTTCCTTTGCCAACAAATTTTCCAATGCAGTCAGATCCTGTGAAGGCATGGAAACCTGTAAGGCTCTCTGCCCAATGTGCCGTCGCTCACCAGTTCCTGTTTTCATACTTGTATTTTCTCCAAGTTGAGGCTGCTTTAATATGCCAAACACATCAGTGTCTGGTGACTTGATATGTACAGTGCTGCCCTTCTGTGATGCATATACTGTATGTCCTGCTTAAGTTCTATAACTTGTGATAGCAATTTGATGGTTGAAGTCTTATTTGCTGCTTTCCACGACAGAAGATTAACCTTGGACATCTTTTCCCAGATGCTCAATGGACCAACAATGCGTTTCTTGACAAAATTTTCATAATTTTGTCTTCCAACTTCATATGCACATAGATTGTCATATTTGGCATTTTCTGGCATTACAGCTCCAGTTACCAAGTTTAAAAGAGCATCATTTTCCTGGGATTACAGTCACCAATAACATTGTGTAGCTTCTGTACATCAGCATATTGACGGCTGACAATAGCTGTAGAGAGCTCATGATGTTCTGTTCTTTTGTAATCTTTATGAGTTTGATATTTTATGTAATGAACTTAATTTGAAAACCCAAATGGTAGTATATGATCTTTTATCACCTTAGACACTCTGTGCGTCATGCCTCTCAAGTGATTTTTTTTCTCTCTTACTTCTCTGGACAAATACGACCTTTATCCACATCTGGAAAAATATCTTACATATATTTTCTTAATCTACAGGTGCCAAGGTTTAAAATGACGGATGGTGTTAAAAATTAACCTGAAATTTTCACGTGAGCATAATATGTATTGAGTTTCTAGAACTTCACGGCTAAATAAGCGCCTCTGTAGTGATAGCCGGTACATGTCGTAATATCCACATGAGTTAAATCTTTGTAATAGTTTTATTTTATACAATTTTAGGAAGTAATGAGAATATTTTATTTTAAGTATCTTAAGTATCTTTTCTCCTCCTCATAAGTATCTAAATGTGATGTTTTTTTGTTTTTAAGTAACTAACCATATTTTTGTTTCATTATAAAATGTGATTGATATAGACAACAGAAAGTAAATATCAGCTGGAGGTCGTAAACAAGCTGATGTGAAATATTTGACTCACTGTTCCCCCGAACTAATTTATTCTCTGGTTTATGCCGAAGGAAATAAAACCAATCAACGAACCATCCGATTCAAATGTGTCTTAGGCGATACAGGGTGTTTAGGCGTCATTCTGATACCAAGAATGACTTTGTGTACTGTGGTGAAGCTGGGGGTAGGATAGGGTTGGGTTGGGTTAGGATGGGTTAGGATTACGCATGTGTGGGTATATTCTGTCGCATTTTATAGGTATCTTGCGTCTTTCTCTTTATTCCTCCTTTATCATGAGTATCTGTGCCTATTAATACACCACCTCGCAGGATAGTGGAAGAGGAATGGATAGTAACGAGATAATATTCTTCTTACATATACCTTAGCTTGATTACAGGTAACACCAGGTAGAAGTTACGTGACTCTTAAGAGTTTTCCTCGACTTGGCTGATTCAACTGTAAGACTTGCTGTATTTATCCTTATTAAAATCCTCCACCTGTAAGACCCTCCACTTGTAAGACTCTCCACCTGTAAGACCCTCCACTTGTAAGACTCTCCCCTTGTAAAACCCTTTATGGATTTGAAATACCTTCTCGTCTTGACTCCACTAGTACTGTACACACCCTCTCTAGCCTTAGTTTACAGTAATGTTGAAGTATATAATGAAGACTCACAGCTCTTAGGTTAGAAAAACAAAAGATGCTTGTTTTATTTATTTATTTTATTTATTTATTTATAGCTTATTTTAGAATCCCGAGGTTAAACAAAATGTGACGGGACTCTAGCCAGGCGATGTTTGTTATGGACCAAGAATAAAAAATAAATGAAAATACAATAAATAAATCGTAAATTAGTGCATTGTTTCTCAGGGGTAATTATAGAAGTACAAATGTTCTCCAGGTGAGTAACATTCTACATATGAAGCTTTGCGTTGATTGATATAGATGCATTACCTGGAGTTAGTAGGTTACTGAGGCCTCCCTACCAAGTAATATTAAGGTGTTTTTTCCTTTCTGTTTGTGGCACTTGAGGGTGTTTAGGTTAGGTTTAATTAAAAATGGTTTAGTTATAATAGATTTCTTGATAAGTTAAGTTGAATTTAGAACTTTTGATTTGCATATATCGTGTTTTAGAAGGATTTGTTAGCTAATAAGTTTAATTTGGATAAGTTTAGTTTAATTTAGATCATTTGATTTTACAAGGTCGTATTATAATGACTGGGAACCATATAGAAAACTGTTAGAGAAGTAAATATTTCTACGGCAGTGAATGAGTAAGTCAATAAGTGGTGTATAGAGCTGCTAACGCAACTTAAACGGTATATACTGCACATTATATGTTATCAGAGCTTTCCTGTTGTACGTAACCGCCTCCGTCAAAGTGTCTTACTGGCTCATGTGAAGATTAGCCTCTAGTTTATTTAACCTCAAGATTAACTACACTGGCACTGCCTGACCGGACCTGACCTGACCTACCCTACCCTACCCTACCCTACCCTACCCTACCCTACCTAACTGCCTAACTTATGCTTCCCAAGTGGCGTTGGGTTAATCATTAGTTGGAAAATGGCTGGGAGGTTAATCTTCAGGTAATATATCTTAATTAACAATTTTGGTCAGGTGAGGCCTTCCTTACCTTACTCGAGAGCAGGAGGAGGACGACTTGCTAACGTCTACAGATCATCGTCAACCAAGGCAGATATTGAATACCTTTTGTTTACCTTCGTGGCTTTAGAACACATCTTAACACCATAAGACTATTCGCCTCAATACAATAATACAGTAATTGATTATTGTATTCTAATAAAATTTACGGTGTATCTTGTGAACCAGATTTATTGTTTGACCTTAGTGAATGAGAAACTGGTTGAGGTGTATTCTGGTAAACATCCTTAAGAGCAGCTCTGTGTGTTCTTACGACCTCAAGTAACACAAAAGGTAGCCAATATCTACCCTTGATCAGTCACTTTATGTAGATGTCAATTGTGTCATTTTTCTAGACTTAGTGCCCCCTGGAGGAGAAAGTAAATACAATGTTGATATATTTTGGTCACAACACACACTAGTAGATTATTTTTCCTTTTTAACTAAATAATTAACACTATGAAGCTAACTAATTATATAACTCAAAGATGGTAACCAATATGGCGTCGATATTGTTCACATACTCTATGATAAATAGATGTAGTGTCTGTTTAATTTTAGGGAAGAATTTAATTTATAAACTTTTGAGAATCTGGATACAGGAGTTTTGTCTTTGTGTGTGTGTGTGTGGTGATGATGACGCATACTTTCCTCTGCAATGAAAAAAATATCTTGACATTGCAAAGTTTAACTGTAAGCCGAAGGAACGTTTGTAATGTGACTTGTTATGTGAAATTGTAACTTGAAATTCTTTGTGAAAAAATATTTCCCTATAAAGTTTGGCAATAAATGAAGTATTACATCAAGGTGTAACTTGTAGCTCCTTGTGGAGTAATTACCTATGTGGACAATACAGCTACTCCAGGGTGTAAGACCTAGAGTAGAAAGTCTTTAGACCTTACCTGAGGTTGAAAGACTCTTATAGTGGAACGTCTTAGGTATTGAAACTTTAATTACAGTAAATAAAATATAATCTACCTAAACATTCCTTCACCTGGCGACAACTAATGATACAGGTGGTGTAATAGCTCTTTAAAATTCCTCCGTTTGATATAATAATAACCACACATGAACTTATAATGTGCAATATCTTGATAACACATTAGCTGCAACATTACACATAGTCCAGTGTATGTGTAGTGAGGGACATCTACCTAAATGAGTTACAGAATGTGGAGTTGAGGCCAAAAAAAGTTGGGACATGTTTGAGATCATCAGTTGAGCCAAACGTTTATACTCAATATTGTTTTAATGGTATTTTAGAGCGACCGAAAAATGTAAACAAAATGGCCGGCTAGGTGACACATACCTTACAAGAAATAAACATGAGAACGAACACACACACACACACACACACACACACACACACACCAGTTTTACCCACATTATCACCAGACTATCGGCATACCTGGTCGGTGGACACCTGCCTCCTCCTCCTCCTCCTCACCTTGCTAATATGCTAATATGCTATTATGCTCTGGTATGTTCCAGTCTATTTAAGATATGCTCCCATCTATCTTAAAGAGCTTATGCTAGGTTGGTCTGATATGCTCCTCAAAGACTATGCTGATATACTCTTGTCATCTGATATGCCATATGTTCATATCACTCTAAAGGATATACTAATATGTTCTGATATGTTGGTATGGTTCTGTCTCTCAGAGGGTGTGCTGATGTACTATAAGAGCATATGGGGTATGCTGATATACTTGGTTATGTAGCTAGGCTCATATCTCTCTTACAGGGTATGCTAATATACCCTGATATGCTTGCATCTATCTCTGAGCATATACTGGTTGACTGTAATGACATAAGAGATATGCTGGTATGCTTCTAAGGGAATATGTTAACATACTCTAATAATAATTTGAAATGAGGTTAGCTATACCTTAGATTCAGGGGATATACTGATATGATATGAATTAACCTAGAAGTATACTGATATGTTCTCAAGGCATTCAGGGGGATCTGTTAGTATGCTTCGACATACTTTCGGAACAAGGTAAACTGGACCTTCAGAAGATAGGGTGATATGCTGACATATTCTGATGGATCTAAGAGAGAGTGGAAGACTATGAGAGCTAGTTAATATACTCAGGTATGTTGATATCCCTTCATGGCACTTGGGATATATGGTAATATACTCCGATGTGTCTCTTTGGATATACTGATATGCCACTAATGGGTCCCCAGAAAGCAGGAGACAAGTTGATCTGCTTCGAGGACACTAATCTGTATAATGATTTTTTCCCTGACTGTTAAGAAGTATACTGGTATATTTCAAATGTTGCTTAGTATTATAGTATACTTTGAGCTGTTCTGAACATATTTCACAGCTGATTTTCAGAAATATATGCTGCTGTCACTGGCTTGTTTATTCCGGAGACATTGATTATACTTTTAGTATGTTGATATGCTTTGTTACCAGTCAAGGAATATGCTGATATGTTCTGACACTTCTCAGTGATTACCCTGATATACTTAGATACCTGACAGTATTTATTGGAGTATAGTGTCCTATACTCTGATGTCATTCTAGTGATATGCTGATGAGCTGACATACCGCTTTATGTAACTGTGATATATTGAATCATATACATCCATTCCTCACGCTTAATATATATGATATTCTAAACAATGCTGATATTATTTATGTTATACCCTGATTATATACTAACATACTACAGTGTCATTTATAGTGTATGATATTAAACATTCAGGGGTATACTTTGAGGTTATTTAGAGAATATGATGGCAAACGGTGATATACTCTGATGCCATATTTGGTATACACAGATATATTGATATAATTTATATAATATACCGATAGATATAACTAAATATCTGTGAAGTAAATCCTGTACTTTTTGATATACCATTCAGGGTGAAGGTATGCTAATATACCACGATAGCACCCGTCTCTCAGCGCTAATATACCCTGATGGCACACTTAACATCCTGGCGCCGGTCGTGGGGTATACTGATATGCTAAAGTCTTCTTCATCTTCTAATATCTCGACTTCAGCTTCGTAAACTGTGATTACTTAAACGTATTTAACGCTCGTTTACGTAACTTTTTGTAGAATAAATGAATGTATATCCGGGGTTCTTCTGTTTCTTTGTCCATCTGATGTTTGCGTCCATGTTGAGGAGAACCACTTAGCAGGGCTCGCATTTTCCCATAATGTGTTACCTCAAGTTTCATAATTTGCACTTAGTGAAGCCACGATATCCCGCGTTATGTTGCCCGTCTTACTTCCTTCTGGGTTATGTGTCTTAAGTTGGTGAAAAAATTAAATTAAGGCTGAATTATTGTTAAATGTTAAGGTATTATAGTACTTGTCTGTCGTGTTGTTAATATAACATAGTTTCACCAACAGTATGTACTCAAGAGCTTATTAACATCGTTGACGAGTCAGAGCCGCAACACTGAACCAATCTATATGAACATTAACACAAAAAATAAATTGTTACATTACATCGACTATCAAGACATAACTTACAATACAAATTAATAAATAATTGTACCAGGTAGATAAAAATATTAGTTACAAAAAATTATGAAAATAGTCTTAATGTTCACGCCAGAACTTACCCCATAACAAAAGCCATACAACATTTTCCCAGTTAAGACTTCGTTAAATACAATCTCAAACTCCTCCTCAGAAACTGTGTGTTGGTGGTGTGCCACGTGTGGTGTGTGTGTGTGTGTGTGTGTGTGTGTGACAGCACCTTTGATTTATACAAATATTCACCCAAATGAATAACACCAAGTAATTCACCATGTTATTCACGACTCTTAGATCACTTGGCTTGCGTCTCTCAAAAGGTCGAGCCAGGGTCAGCTGATTCAGTAAACACCGCTCACATTAATAGGGACCTGCCACACTTTGCCATAAACAGATAAATTGTACCGGGAATTTTCCCCCACACACTCATCATTGTCACTTTATGTAACTTGCTGACAAAACCCATGACCCTTCAGGCCTTTTACGCCCTTAATGCATGAGTCATAAAGGCAAGCATGAACTCCGCATGCTTCCCAGTTGGGCACTGTAAACGCTTCTGCGCTTCACCTTGCACAGGATGTAAGGGGGTGCCCAATAAACTAGCCCCCTCGTGGGCAATCTGTAATCACTACCACTGTCTCGCGGCCCAGAGTAGTAGTTGGACATATCACTAGACAGGGAAATTCACACTTAACACAAGTGTTATCTCAAGGTCATATTTGTGGTGTGGTGTAATCCAGGACAAGGTTCTTGAAACTCCAGGGCACGAGCAGTAGGTATATTCAATAAGTGTACAAGATTGGGCGTGATAGCCAACCGATACAGGAGCGGTTACTAGGGACCCCGGACCATAGGCAGGCCGGAGCCGATCTGATGGAAATTAGCTAGCTAGGCAAGGAGAGTTGCTAGACATTACTAGGACAATAAATGAGGTCTTCTAATTACTCGACTAGCGCGGTACAGACATAGTACATCGGGACATAGTAAATGAACATAGGCATTAGACATAAGCATAGACATCAGACATGCTATAATAATATGTAGTAATACAGACATGTGAATAAATGGTACAATGAATGGTAAGAGTCTTGGCGTCAGGCGTGTTCACATATCTTGGTATGTACATATCTATACAATATTCACAACACTTCCCTGGACAGAATTCATAATTTATTTTCTCATATTACATCTGTGTGTATACCTGCTACTAGATAAACAGAAAATGCCAAGAAGTGTTTACATCAAGCGCTGCCACTTAAGAGTTCCAAGAACTAAATTAAAACAATTAGTGTGTGTGTGTGCATGGTGTGAGTGTGCATGGTGTTTGTGTGTGTGAGTGTGCATGGTGTGTGTGTGTGCATTGTGTGTGTGTGTGTGTGTGTGTATGGTGTGTGTTTGTTTGTTTGTATAGGTGTGTGCATGGTGTGTGTGTGTGTGTGTATGGTGTGTTTGTGTGAGTATGGTTGTGTATGGTTTGTGTATGTATGGTGTATGTGTATGGTGTATGTGTATGGTGTGTGCATGTATGGTGTGTTTGTATGGTGAGTGTATGTATGGTGTGTATGTGATTGTGTGTGTGTGACTGTGTATGGTGCGTGTGTTTTTCCAATGCCATGAGGATAACATACAATTCTTAAAGCAGTGGTCACACGGGCGCATTTCTTAGTAATTTCTTGCCGAAGTTATTTCGAGCAATTTTCCAGAAATTCGAGCAAATTTTTGAAGCATATTTATTGACGATCGTGATCGTCAATTTCTTGACGATTTCGAGCAAGATTATTGGGTCAAAACCCGGTTAATACTATATTTAAAGACACGAAACTTATTTATCAATTATTTACCTAGGCAATATATAACATAGATTAATAACATATGTATAAAATGCACTTACAGTTTTTTACGACACATTGAGTTTATTATTTGGGTGGTGTTTTGGCGTGTTTGTTTACAAAGCACAAGCGCGTACAGCCGGTCATTCTCCACACACTAACAACCCTCCCCACTCCCTACTCCAACTACAATAGTCAAACCAGTCTATATTAAACACTTTCGTTCCTCCTCCTCGCCAGCCACTTACGAGTCCCCAATAATATTTCTTTGATTTCTCTCATTTCTTTTTTACAATAACAATAATCCTAAGGATAGCTGCTGCGTCGTCTGTATTGTTGTTGTGATGTTCCGTCTCCCTTCCACTCGCACGGCAGAGTTAACTTCTTTTTTCTTGCTGTAGTAACTGGACCAAGAACCACCCGTGTGACCACATTTGGAAGAAATTACTCGAATTTCTTGCTCCAAATTAATTGCTCATAAAAGGATCGTGTGACCGCAACTTAAGTCACCCATTAAGAAAAACTGTAAATACTGATGCCCAAGACTTAAGGATAATTTCTGACTTGGAACCATCGGTATAATGCAGAAAACAGTTATTGTATTTTAAAACCTACGCAAGAAATCTTTTACCAACTTATGATATAATTCTTTTCTATTCCATCAACAGATGTAATTTTACTTTTTTTATACGTATTTTTACTTTAGTAATTTATAAACTATTTTCTTTATATACTTCTTTACCTTTTAGTGCAATGAAGAGAATGAATTACAGAAGGTTTTTAGAATTATATTGCGAACAATATTTTTCCTCGCAATAAATAAACAATGGCCGATGATCTTGTTTACAATATGGAGCTTGAGGTCTTACTCCATGTTCGTTTATCACATTTTCTGCCATACCCGACTGTCGTTTTCTTTCTTGTGGTGAAGGTTTTTGACAATTGATATATAAAGTTGAGTTAAGATTAAAGACTCGGATATTATAGCCATTAGGTCCTGAATAATTAGTGGTGTCTAAGTGAATAAATGTATGATGTCTTCAATTACCAGCGTAGTGGGGGATAACAGTGGGGGTAGAAGTGAAGGGTAGGAGTGAAGGGGTGGGAGCAAGGCGTGGGAGTAAGGGGTGGGAGTAAAGGATAGGAGTAAGGGGTGGGAGTAAAAGGCGTGGGAGTAGAAGAATTGGGAGTGAGGGGTGGGAGTAAGAGGTAGGAGTAAGGGGTGGGAGTAAGAGGTGGGAGTAAGGGATGGAGTAATGGGTGGGAGTAAGGGGTGGGAGTAAGGGTGGGGAGTGAGGGGTGGGAGTAGGCGTGGGAGTAAGGGGTGGGAGTAAGAGGGGTGGGGGGTGAAGTGGTGGGAGTAAGGGTGGGAGTAAGGGGTGGGAGTAAGGGTGGGAGTAAGGGGTGGGAGTAAGGGGTAGGAGTAAGGGGTAGGAGTAAGGGGTGGGAGTAAGGGGGTGGGAGTAAGTGGTGGGAGTAAGGGGTGGGAGTAAGGCATGGGAGTAAGGCGTGGGAGTAAGGGTGGGAGTTAGGGGTGTGAGTAAGGGGTGGGAGTAAGGGGTAGGAGTGAAATTGGGAGTAAGGGGTGGGAGTAAGGTGGGAGTAAGAGGTGGGAGTAAGGCGTGGGAGTGAGATTGGGAGTAAGGGTGGGAGTAGGGGTCTTGAGTGAGGGGGTAGGAGTGGGGTGGGGAGTGAGGGTGGGAGTGAGGGGTGGGGAGTAAAGGCGTGGAAGTAAGGGTGGGATTAAGGGGTGGGAGTAAGGGGTAGGAGTAAGGGGTGGGAGTAAGGGGTGGCAGTAAGGGGTGGCAGTAAGGGGTAGGAGTAAGGGGTGGGAGCAAGGGGTACGAGTAAGAGGGTGGAAGCAGGGGGTGGAAGCAAGGGGTGGGAGTAAGGGGTATGAGTAAGTGGTAGGAGTAAGTGGTAGGAGTAAGGGGTAGAAGTAAGGGGTAGAAGTAAGGGGTAGGAGTAAGGGGTAGAAGTAAGGGGTAGAAGGAAGGGGTGGGAGCAAGGGGTGGGAATAAGGGGTGGGAATAAGGGGTGGGATTAAGGGGTGGGAGTAAGGGGTAGGAGTAAGGGGTAGGAGTGACGAGTAAGAATGTGGGACAAGAGGGAGGGGTAGCAGTGGGGGGTAGGGTTAGGTTACAAACTTCTATTTACTTCATCATCTGCATCCTGCTGGTGATGTTCTCTCTTTAAACAATTTGTAAAATAAATAAATAAATGGTCAGGTGTAAATGGTAAGAATTTAACAGAGTAATACTGAGGTATTACAAGAAAGAACTAAAAACTGTCCACTGTGTATATCAACATTTTATAAAAGTATTTGTGAAGCTGTAAAATACTTAGATATAAACTTTTAATTCAACTCTGTAATAAAAATAATTGCAATAATGAATCTAAACAAGAAATGAACTGGGTGAAAAAAATATACAAAATACTAAAAATATAAAAAAGAAGAATTACAGTAAAACCTGAATCATTGTAATAAACATTATTAAACTTTTCGTTGTTATGACCTAAAACAAACAAGGAAGACTCGTCTAGATTTTCGCTCTGTGAATTAACTCCTTGGATCGCTTTTGGGCAAGAGAGGAGTTACTCCGACTTATTCCGTGAAAATATTCCCAACTGTCCATAGAATCCGTTACAGTTTCCTTTATAGTAAGTGACTCACAAATGATTAATATTCCCATTCACCAATACTTTATTATATCAGAGAACAGTGCAGAGATAAGCTGGCCAATGAGCGATGGTCAAAGATAATACAGATTTAATACTGGATTGATAAGTACAGCTATAGTGATTTTTTTCATGTTACAGTAATAATAAACTTTATCAAATGTTATAACTACCAAAGTGTTATTTTCGTGATCGATACCCTGCTGCCAGGATTATAACATCGTTTAAAAGTTCAGTAAAAATATCATGCAGATTAAAACCTAACCTAGTGTATCGTAACCTAACTTAGCCTTTCCTAAGCTAACTTAGGCTATCCTAAACTAGCCTAACCTATCCTAATCACACCAAACCTAACCTATCCTAAATTTATATATCATCAACAGATTTATAGATATGTTGGAGAAATAATTATCAAAAGTTTGTTGTCTCTGCAAATGTATTTTTAAAAAAAGAAA
>NW_024742688.1:0-6130 GCF_018991925.1 Homarus americanus
TGAACATTATTACTCTCTCGGCGCGCACGTCGCCACCACGGTTTCCGCGACAGCAGCAGCATCATGATGTTGCGTCTATTGTAAGTCCGGAACCGGGTTATTCGGCTGTGCGCGAACAGTCAGGTTTTAACCTTGCCTAACAAACGATCAAACAACTTCCACTCTCGAGGTGCGGTACGGTGACTGTCCTATCGTCCGCTCTTGTATGCTGGATTGCACTATTTCACTATATTAAGGGGAGAGGGTGCCTTCACACACATATTCGATGTGAAATATCTTCCGCCCCCCAGCGGAGCGCTTCGGCGCCTCTGCGAAGCAAAACGCGGCATTCAAAAACAACAACCAAAATTGCCGTCGATTTCCTCTCCATGCCCTGCAATGGCTGGAGCAGAAGGAGAGCGAGAGAGAGAATAGTCTCATTGGGTCAGAGGAATGGCAGTGGAGCGGGCTAATGGCGAGTAGGCTCGCGATCTATCAATTACACTAGCCAGGTCGCTCTCCCTATTGAACATTATTACTCTCTCTCGGCGCACACGTCGCCACTGCGGTTTACGCGACAGCAGCAGCAGCAGCATCATGATGTTGCATCCACCAATTAGTCCGGAACCGGGTTATTCGGCTGTCTGCGAACAGTCCGGTTTTAACCTTACCCAACAAACAACATCCACTCTCGAGATGCGGTACGGTGAATGTCCTATCGTCCGACCTTGTATGCTGGATTGCATTATTTCACTTTATTAAGGGGAGAGGGTGCCTTCACACACATATTCGGTGTGAAATATCTTCCGCCCCCCAGCGGAGCGTTTCGGCGCCTCTGCGAAGAAAAGCGCGGCATTCAAAAACAACAACCAAAGTTGCCGTCGCTTCCCTGCCCTGCAATGGCTGGAGCAGAAGGAGAGAGAATTTAGTCTCATTGGATCAGAGGAATGGCAGTGGAGCGGGCTTATGGCGAGTAGGCTCGCGCTCTATCAATTACACTTGCCAGGTCCATCTTCCGTTTGGACATTATTTACTCCGTCTCTCTCTCGGCGCACACATCGCCACCCTACTAGTTTCCGTCACAGCATATGCTGCGGCCTTTCAGTCGGGAACGGGGCTCCCCTTCGCCTTGCTGTCTGCCCAACTTAGCGGACTTGCGTTGGCTGATCACCCCGTCTTCGCGTCTGTGCCGGCCTTCAATGCAGTGCCCAACCGTCTCTTGACCGAGATTCATTGCACTATTCCACGCGCAAACAGCTACCCTAAATGTGCATAGACAACGCTCATGGTTCAACACGACCAGGGTGCAGTCTGGGAGCCGAGTATACTAAAAAGAGAGTTTAGCAGCCAAAACTCGTCAAAGCACACGTTGGGTTACCCCATCACCTAACAACGATGATGGCGGTTCCCACCCGTGAAATACACAACCTAACCAATATTGGGCGACGATGGCGCTCATGAGCCCACGTCCCCACAAACAGTAAGAGAAAGAGAGAGAGGAGGAGATTGGCCAATGTGCGGTCCCTCGCCCAATGTCTTATGCCTCGCTGGGGCAAAGAAAAGAGAAGAGGAGCGGATAAGGGAGGAGATTGGCCAACGTGCGGTCCCTCGCCCAATGTCGGCTGCCTCGCTGGAGCTGGGTAAAGAGGAGAGGAGCGGATAAGGGAGGAGATTGGCACACACGGTGGCGCTGCCGGCGCCGAGGATAGCAAGAGAAGGTGCAGTTTGATCTGATCATCTGGTTTGCTATTTCTCTAAGGCCAACGTGCGGTCCCTCGCCCAATGTCGGCTGCCTCGCTGGGGCAAAGAGAAGAGGAGAGGATAAGGGAGGAGATTGGCACACACGGTGGCGCTGCCGGCGCCGAGGATAGCGAGAGAAGGTGCAGTTTGATCTGATCATCTGGTTTGCTATTTCTCTAAGGCCAACGTGCGGTCCCTCGCCCAATGTCTTCTGCCTCGCTGGGGCAAAGAGAAGAGGAGCGGATAAGGGAGGAGATTCGCCAACGTGCGGTCCCTCGCCCAATGTCGGCTGCCTCGCTGGAGCTGGGGCAAAGAGGAGCGGATAAGGGAGGAGATTGGCACACACGGTGGCGCTGCCGGCGCCGAGGATAGCAAGAGAAGGTGCAGTTAGATCTGATCATCTGGTTTGCTATTTCTCTAAGGCCAACGTGCGGTCCCTCGCCCAATGTCTTCTGCCTCTCTCTCAATCTCACTATTTTGGCCGCCGTGATAGGCGCCGCCAACAGCAGCAGCTACCTGGTTGATCCTGCCAGTAGTCATATGCTTGTCTCAAAGATTAAGCCATGCATGTGTAAGTACAAGCCGATTTAAGGCGAAACCGCGAATGGCTCATTAAATCAGCTATGTTTCATTGGATCTGTAAACCCACTTACTTGGATAACTGTGGCAATTCTAGAGCTAATACATGCAATTGGTCTCTGACCGCAAGGGAAGAGCGCTTTTATTAGTTCAAAACTGGTCGGGCCCCGGTCCGTAACCCACCTGTGGTGAATCTGAATAACTTCGGGCTGAGCGCACGGTCTCCGCACCGGCGCCGCTTCTTTCAAGTGTCTGCCTTATCAGCTTTCGATTGTAGGTTATGCGCCTACAATGGCTATAACAGGTAACGGGGAATCAGGGTTCGATTCCGGAGAGGGAGCCTGAGAAACGGCTACCACATCTAAGGAAGGCAGCAGGCACGCAAATTACCCACTCCCGGCACGGGGAGGTAGTGACGAAAAATAACGATGTAAGGTCTCGCCGGTACCTGTCCGGAATGGTACTTTAATCCTTTAACGAGTATCCATTGGAGCAAGTCTGGTGCCAGCAGCCGCGGTAATTCAGCTCCAATAGCGTATATTAAAGTTATTTAGCGGTTAAAAAGCTCGTGGATTGGATCTCAGTTCCGGACTGTGATTGCACCGCGGTGTTTACTGTCGCTCGAACAGCCGCCCATGGCTCGCCGAGATGCTCTTTGTCGAGTGTCGGTGGCTGAAGTTTACTTTTGAAAAAAATTAGAGTGCTCAAGGCAGGCTATTTAGCGAATGGCGAATGGTGATGCATGGAATAATGGGAATAGGACGCCGGTTCTATTTTATTTAGTTTTCGGAACCAGAGGTAATGAAGCCCCTGTCGGAACAAGCGGGGCATTAAGTATTGCGGCTAGAGGTGAAATTGGACCGTCATAAGACAGGCTTCTACTTGGCATTGCGAGATGTTTCATTATCAGAGCAAAAGTTAGAGGTTCGGCGATCAGATACCGCCTAGTTCTAACAAACGATGCCAACTAGCGATCCGCCGGCGTTATTCCCATGACCCGGCGGGCAGCTTCCGGGAAACCAAAGTCTTTGGGTTCCGGGGGAAGTATGGTTGCAAAGCTGAAACTTAAAGGAATTGGCGGAAGGGCACCACCAGGAGTGGAGCCTGCGGCTTAATTTGACTCAACACGGGAAACCTCACCAGGCCCAGACACCGGAAGGATTGACAGATTGAGAGCTCTTTCTCGATTCGGTGGGTGGTGGTGCATGGCCGTTCTTAGTTGGTGGAGCGATTTGTCTGGTTAATTCCGATAACGAACGAGACTCTGGCCTACTAAGTAGTCGACGGATCTCCAGAAAATGGTGTCCAGTTCGCACCTTCTTCTTAGAGGGATAAGCGGCAATTCTGGCATACGAGATTGAACAATAACAGGTCTGTGATGCCCTTAGATGTTCTGGGCACTTGCGGCTACACTGAAGGATCGCGAAGGTTTTCCCCCTCGAGAGGGCGGGTAACCACGTTCAACCTTTCTTGATAGGGATGGGGCTTGCAATTGTTTCCATGAACGAGGAATTCAGTAAGTGCAAGTCATCAGCTTTAGCATGACTAAATCCCTGCCGCTTTGTACACACACGCCCGTCGCTACTACCCGATTGAATGATTTGAAGTGAGGCCTTCGGACTGGCGCTCTTGGTTAATCGGCCCCACGTTGCCCATGGGGAACTTTCACCAGAAGTGCAATGGCACCAATGACGGAAAGATGTCCAAACTTGATCATTTAGAGGAAGTAAAAGTCGTAACAAGGTTTCCGTAGGTGAACCTGCGGAAGGATCATTAACAGAGAAAGAGAACGGGGCGCTCTTAAAACTACTACTACTCTCCTGATTTGGGCGGTCTCGGGCTCTGCTCTGGCAACTCCAGCAGCGAAAGAGGACAATCCCGGCCCCCGCACCAAAAATAGGTACCACCACGCTGTAGGTGGACCACACTCGGGCGAGAGCGCGAAGACCGGAGGAGGAGGACGGACGGGGCTTTGGGCGGCTGCCCGTCCGTTCCTTACTACCGGCGAATAAGCCTCTTGACCCAAAAAGAGTGAAATTCAAGTGTCAAAAAACAACAACAAACCGTCGACCCAACCCAAACCACAAACTTGGGCTATGTCTGTCAAACCCTTTCATTGAGACTCGACCTGTGATGGTTAGTACTTAGACCAAATGGCAAATGCACAACTCTTGAGGATCACTCGGCTGGTAGATTCGATGAACGCAACAAGCTTCTTGTCATTATGTGAATCTTAGAATACCAGATACATCGACAAGTTGAGCGCATATTAGCGTGACATATATGAGCTAATAAGCCGCCACTCCTCTCTGGTCGGAAATATACATCCATCGGTTGCTGCGAGTTAGGTGCCTGCTGACTGTCTCCCCGACACAGGGTAACTTGAACTCGAGCTTCATAGCAGGGGTTTAATCGCGCCCTTCTTGGCGGCGTGCCATAAAAACAAACAAAGCCTATCACTAGCAAGTCCATGGACTTGGCGCACCCACATTCAACCCCACAACAAAGCGACAGTTGTCGCCCTCATAAACTCATGGAATGGCGCTCTTTTGCCTGCTGTCCACAGAGACACGAATGGCCGTCGGCCGCTCATGGCTGATGCTGCACATGTTCTAAGAGGCACTCCATCCCACGAAGGGGAAACGAAACCGGGTCGGATATCTTTTAAGTAAGCCCCGCCGGAATTTCGTCTATCACCTCGAAAAGAGTGCTTGGCATGCATTGCAGTGGAACCTAAATTGATGAGTGCGCCTGGGCCCGCAGTCTACCATGTAGTGGTGCAGGCAGAGAGATGAGAATGCTTGGGTGACGCCGTGCTCTTCCTCACGCGCTCCTCCACCCTCTCCCACGGTCAGACGCGGTGTGGGCGTTCTCTTTGAGAGTTCGCCACGAGTCCACGTCTATCTCATGACTGGGAGGGAGGCAGGGGGAGTTCTCTCTAAACGCGTTAAAGACGGTGTTGCGCCTCATAACGGCGCTCGCCGGGATAGAGCACTAGTTCTGCAGCGGGAAAGGCCGCTCACGCCAATTAATACTGCGACTCTCGCTCTCTTTCTCCGGATAAACAAGTGCCACTGCTGTGGCATGCGGGAACGGGGAAAGAGGTCAAAGTTTAAGCGGCAAAGGTGCGGCCGAGTAAGGGCGGAACACGAGCGTATATGCATTAAAACTGTGTGTGTATATGACTCTGCGAGAGATGTTCTGCTGGAACACTTTTCCTATTGGCTATTTACCACTCAATGAGAAGGAACGGAGTCAGGGGTGGGAGTGCCAGCGCCATGGCCGCTGGTACCCCCGCGACAAGCCCCTCAAACCTTCCTGCCTGGTAATGTCGGTGGTGAAGAAAGTCGGTGGCAGAGCGTCTTCCGCTTCGTGGTTGGGGAACTTGTTCCCCCTAAGGATGATGAGACCACGATCGACCTCGTAGTAGGAGAGAGCTACCCGCCAAATTTAAGCATATTAATAAGCGGAGGAAAAGAAACCAACAGGGATTCACTTAGTAAGGGCGACTGAACCGGGAAAAGCCCAGCGCATAACCTCGATGTCTTCGGGCACGAGGGGTGTTGCGTTTCAGAGGGTCCAGCACGCCGTCCCATACCGTCTAAGTCAAGCTTGGAAGCAGCCACTGCCCATGGAGGGTGACAGGCCCGTATGGCGGCGCCCGTGAGGGTACAGATGGGACGGTCGGAAAGGGCCTCTCTGTAGAGTCGGGTTGCTTGAAAGTGCAGCCCAAAGCAGGTGGTAAACTCCATCTAAGGCTAAATATGACCACGAGACCGATAGCGAACAAGTACCGTGAGGGAAAGTTGAAAAGAACTTTGAAGAGAGAGTT
>NW_024742689.1:0-9525 GCF_018991925.1 Homarus americanus
ATAACAACAAAAGGTACTCTTGATGTACCACACATAGTCTCGCGTCACTGAGTCACGGTAGAAGGTTGTCGCGGCAAGGAGAACTGGTAAGCGTGACTTGAATTAACCATTTAGGTGCAATAGACCAGCCTGGATTGCTTTTGTCGCAACCAGGCTTCCACACGTGATATTTCCACGGGGATAACAAACCTAGGTTAACACACTTAGTCTCGTGTCGATCACGGTCACAGTAGACGGGTGTCGTGCAGGAGAACTCTGTAAGCGTGAATTAATTAACCATTTACTGTAGGTTTGATAGGCCAGCCTGGATTGCTCTTGTCGCAACCAGGCATCCACACGTGATATTTCCAAGGGGATAACAACCTAGGTTAACACACTTAGTCTCGTGTCGACGACGGTTCACAGGACGGAGTGGCGTGGAGGACTCTGTGTGGTGTGGTGTCCCGCCCCCTTTCAGGAGGGAGAGGATGGAGACGACGTCTTAACTAACCCATGGCTCAGGGGGTACTGCTTAAAATGAGGTTTTTGGGTGTGAAGCGATGAACAGTACAACACTGTTTCACTGCCCACCCCCCTAAAGGCTGGCTGACATACACTAATTGAAAAATACATGTCCCAGTTATGCCTCGCCGGGCGTCTTATCTCTGGTAAAACAAACTTTGGAGTTGGTTGCGTGGGTAAGCCTAACGCAACCCATGACAATCGCCCCTACTAAGAAAAAATTTTTCTTCGGAGAATAAAAATTTCAGCACCTGTATACAATCAAGAGAATGCCTAGCCCAGACACACAATTCAACATTCACACTGTGGTGTGTGTGTGTGTGACACTAACACTGCAACGGGATGTAGTCGCCAATCGCCACTGAGGGAAAACCTCAACATTTACTTTAGATTTTCAGGCTGGAGGAAAACTCCGAGGCGAGGGTGACAATTCCCGAGCAATAGTTCATGCTAAACGTAAACACGCTACATTTATGTTACAGCAACGTGTTGTGTAGTGTAGGGTATGTAGACATTGTTTAGGTGGTACAGGTGTCGTGTTATGTTCTTAAATGTAGAGAGGTGTGAAAAGGTTTACATAACATTTGAAGAGTCGTCAGATGCGTGGAGGTTCGAGTTGACCGGAACATATGGACACTCCCACACATAGGTCAGGTCCTAGACACGCTCTGCAATGTCGAATGAACTTCCCCGGTGGTGAAGAGAAGGACTCCTCCAGCCGGCTGATGTGGAACTGGGTCCCTCTGTCGTTGAGGACCCCCAAAGGTGTGGAGGTACTCTTCCCGTCACTCACCCTTGGGTGTGCAGTCCACCGCCTCGTACTGAATCAGCTGGCTGATGTGGAACTGGGTTTGCTGACCACAGTGTCCGCCGCCACCCTCTCAAGGGTTCGGGGATCACAGTGAGAGGCCACAGGGGTGCAGGTAGAACTCGCCCTCCGTCGCTGGTTCTGGCAAACATCACAAGTCCTCTTCTGTTTCTTTATTTTCCACCTTTAACTTCACATTCAAAATTTCTTAGAGTCCCCTCAAATGTACTAGTAATCATTTCGTAGTACAATATATGCGTTTGCACAAACTGCTGACAAGAGTGCAATTATCCGCGGTTTGTGTCCCTGTTCGGGCTCCAATTGTCATGGTTTTGGGGTGGATCCGTGGTAGTAGGAGTGGATTATATTATATAAAGATAATAATATGTCGTATTTCTTATTTCTTACCGTAGAGTCCGATACCTTCACACTGATTACTTGCAGGAGATTATGGCGTATCTACGTAGAAGTTTACTCCACCACTCGACATTCCATGATTTATACTTGATAAATGATGATTTAATGAATTCATTTAATTTTCAACATCCATCTAAGTTATTGGTTATACAATGTCATAACCAATCAGTCATTACCTTTAGTAATAATAAGATAGGATCACAGATACGGGCAGATAATTGCACTTACATTTATTTGTCAAGCTTCCATACAATGATTTACAATTTGCATGGATATATGATTTACTCACGTTCACGCTGTAATAAAATTAATCTTCTAAAACAGGGAATTTCCAACTTGGGGACACATGTGATTACTCTACTGTGGTATGACTTAACAGAGCCTTAATTCTTCAAGTGATACATTTACTGCCAGCCTGGATTGCTTTTGTTGCAACCAGGCTTCCGCACAAGGACTTCCTTCCACGGGCCACAGCAACAAAAAGTACTCTTGGGTTACCACACATGGTGTCGTGCAGGAGAACTCTGTAAGCGTGACTTGAATTAACCAATAGACCAGCCTGGATTGCTTTTGTCGCAACCAGGCTTCCACACGTGATATTTCCACGGGAATAACAACCTAGGTTAACACGCTTAGTCTCGTGTCGACCTTCCACGGCCATAACAACAAAAGGTACTCTTGATGTACCACACATAGTCTCGCGTCACTGAGTCACTGTAGAAGGTTGTCGCGGCAAGGAGAACTGGTAAGCGTGACTTGAATTAACCATTTAGGTGCAATAGACCAGCCTGGATTGCTTTTGTCGCAACCAGGCTTCCACACGTGATATTTCCACGGGGATAACAAACCTAGGTTAACACACTTAGTCTCGTGTCGATCACGGTCACAGTAGACGGGTGTCGTGCAGGAGAACCTCTGTGATGTGAATTACTAACCATTTACTGTGGTTTGATAGGCCAGCCCGATTGCTCTGTCGTAACCAGGCATCTACACGTGATATTTCCACGGGATAAATAACCTAGGTTAACACACGGTCTCGTAGTTTAATTTACTTGTTCATGGTGGGACGGAGTGGCGGTGGAGGACTCTGTGTGGTGTGGTGTCCCGCTCCCTTTCAGGAGGGAGAGGATGGGAACGACTTCTTAACTAACCCATGGCTCAGGGGATACTGCTTAAAATGAGGTTTTTGGGTGTGAAGCGATGAACAGTACAACACTGTTTCACTGCCCACCCCCCTAAAGGCTGGCTAACATACACTAATTGAAAAATACATGTCCCAGTTATGCCTCGCCAGGCGTCTTATCTCTGGTAAAACAAACTTTGGAGTTGGTTGCGTGGGTAAGCCTAACGCAACCCATGACAATCGTCCCTACTAAGAAAAATTTTTCTTCGGAGAATAAAAATTTCAGCACCTGTATACAATCAAGAGAATGCCTAGCACAGACACACAATTCAACATTCACACTGTGGTGTGTGTGACACTAACACTGCAACGGGCTGTAGTCGCCAATCGCCACTGAGGGAAAACCTCAACATTTACTTTAGATTTTCAGGCTGGAGGAAAACTCCGAGGCGAGGGTGACAATTCCCGAGCAATAGTTCATGCTAAGCGTAAACACGCTACATTTATGTTACAGCAACGTGTTGTGTAGTGTAGGGTATGTAGACATTGTTTAGGTGGTACAGGTGTCGTGTTATGTTCTTAAATGTAGAGGGGTGTGAAAAGGTTTACATAACATTTGAAGAGTCGTCAGATGAGTGGAGGTTCGAGTTGACCGGAACATATGGACGCTCCCACACATAGGTCAGGTCCTAGACACGCTCTGCAATGTCGAATGAACTTTCCCGGTGGTGAAGAGAAGGACTCCCCAAAGGTGTGGAGGGAGGCATTTTCCGTCACTCACTCCTTGCAGTTCAATCACCAGACTGAACTGGCTGATGTGGAACTGGGTTTGCTGACCACAATGTCCGCCGCCACCCTCTCAAGGGTTCGGGGATCACTGTGAGAGGCCACAGGGGTGCAGGTAGAACTCGCCCTCCGTCGCTGGTTCTGGCAAACATCACAAGTCCTCTTCTGTTTCTTTATTTTCCACCTTTAACTTCACATTCAAAATTTCTTAGAGTCCCCTCAAATGTACTAGTAATCATTTCGTAGTACAAAATACGCGTTTGCACAAACTGCTGACAAGAGTGCAATTATCCGCGGTCTGTGTCCCTGTTCGGGCGCCAATTGTCATGGTTTTGGGGTGAATCGGTGGTAAGTATGAGTGGATTATATTATATAAAAGATAAATATTATGTCGCATTTTTATTTCTCACTGTGAGAGTTCGATACCTTTCACACCGGTTAATTTCAGCAGAGATTATGGCATATCTACATAGAAGTTCACTCCACCACTCGACATTCCATGATTCATACTTGATAAATGATGATTTAATGAATTCATTTAATTTTCAACATCCATCTAAGTTATTGGTTATGCTATGTCATAACCAATCAGTCATTACCTTTAGTAATAATAAGATAGGATCACAGATACGGGCAGATAATTGCACTTACATTTATTTGTCAAGCTTCCATACAATGATTTACAATTTGCATGGATATATGATTTACTCACGTTCACGCTGTAATAAAATTAATCTTCTAAAACAGGGAATTTCCAACTTGGGGACACATGTGATTACTCTACTGTGGTATGACTTAACAGAGCCTTAATTCTTCAAGTGATACATTTACTGCCAGCCTGGATTGCTTTTGTTGCAACCAGGCTTCCGCACAAGGACTTCCTTCCACGGGCCACAGCAACAAAAAGTACTCTTGGGTTACCACACATGGTGTCGTGCAGGAGAACTCTGTAAGCGTGACTTGAATTAACCAATAGACCAGCCTGGATTGCTTTTGTCGCAACCAGGCTTCCACACGTGATATTTCCACGGGAATAACAACCTAGGTTAACACGCTTAGTCTCGTGTCGACCTTCCACGGCCATAACAACAAAAGGTACTCTTGATGTACCACACATAGTCTCGCGTCACTGAGTCACGGTAGAAGGTTGTCGCGGCAAGGAGAACTGGTAAGCGTGACTTGAATTAACCATTTAGGTGCAATAGACCAGCCTGGATTGCTTTTGTCGCAACCAGGCTTCCACACGTGATATTTCCACGGGGATAACAAACCTAGGTTAACACACTTAGTCTCGTGTCGATCACGGTCGCTGTAGACGGGTGTCGTGCAGGACAACTCTGTAAGCGTGAATTAATTAACCATTTACTGTAGGTTTGATAGGCCAGCCTGGATTGCTCTTGTCACAACCAGGCATCCACACGTGATATTTCCACGGGGATAACAACCTAGGTTAACACACTTAGTCTCGTGTCGACGACGGTTCACAGGACGGAGTGGCGGTGGAGGACTCTGTGTGGTGTGGTGTCCCGCCCCCTTTCAGGAGGGAGAGGATGGAGACGACGTCTTAACTAACCCATGGCTCAGGGGGTACTGCTTAAAATGAGGTTTTTGGGTGTGAAGCGATGAACAGTACAACACTGTTTCACTGCCCACCCCCCTAAAGGCTGGCTGACATACACTAATTGAAAAATACATGTCCCAGTTATGCCTCGCCGGGCGTCTTATCTCTGGTAAAACAAACTTTGGAGTTGGTTGCGTGGGTAAGCCTAACGCAACCCATGACAATCGCCCCTACTAAGAAAAAATTTTTCTTCGGAGAATAAAAATTTCAGCACCTGTATACAATCAAGAGAACGCCTAGCCCAGACGCACAATTCAACATTCACACTGTGGTGTGTGTGTGACACTAACACTGCAACGGGATGTAGTCGCCAATCGCCACTGAGGGAAAACCTCAACATCTACTTTAGATTTTCAGGCTGGTGGAAAACTCCGAGGCGAGGGTGACAATTCCCGAGCAATAGTTCATGCTAAGCGTAAACACGCTACATTTATGTTACAGCAACGTGTTGTGTAGTGTAGGGTATGTAGACATTGTTTAGGTGGTACAGGTGTCGTGTTATGTTCTTAAATGTAGAGAGGCGTGAAAAGGTTTACATAACATTTGAAGAGTCGTCAGATGCGTGGAGGTTCGAGTTGACCGGAACATATGGACACTCCCACACATAGGTCAGGTACTAGACACGCTCTGCAATGTCAAATGAACTTTCCCGGTGATGAAGAGAAGGACCCCCAAAGGTGTGGAGGTGGAGGTACTCTTCCCGTCACTCACCCTTGGGTGTGCAGTCCACCGCCTCGTACTGAATCAGCTGGCCGATGTGGAACTGGGTTTCCTGACCGCAATGTCCGCCGCCACCCTGTCAAGGGTTCGGGGATCACTGTGAGAGGCCACAGGGGTGCAGGTAGAACTCGCCCTCCGTCGCTGGTTCTGGCAAACATCACAAGTCCTCTTCTGTTTCTATATTTTCCACCTTTAAATTCAGATTCAAATTTCTTAGGGTCCCCTCAAATATACTAGTAATCATTTCGTAGTACAATATACGCGTTTGCACAAACTGCTGACAAGAGTGCAATTATCCGCGGTCTGTGTCCCTGTTCGGGCGCCAATTGTCATGGTTTTGGTATGAATCGGTGGTAGTAGGAGTGGATTATATTATATAAAGATAATATTATGTCGTATTTCTTATTTCTTACTGTAGAGTTCGATACCTTCACACTGGTTACTTACAGGAGATTATGGCGTATCTACGTAGAAGTTCACTCCACCACTCGACATTCCATGATTTATACTTGATAAATGATGATTTAATGAATTCATTTAATTTTCAACATCCATCTAAGTTATTGGTTATACTATGTCATAACCAATCAGTCATTACCTTCAGTAATAATACGATAGGATCACAGATACGGGTAGATAATTGCACTTACATTTATTTGTCAAGCTTCCATACAATGATTTACAATTTGCATGGATATATGGTTCACTCACGTTCACGCTGTAATAAAATTAATCTTCTAAAACAGGGAATTTCCAACTTGGGGACACATGTGATTGCTCTACTGTGGTATGACTTAACAGAGCCTTAATTCTTCAAGTGATACATTTACTGCCAGCCTGGATTGCTTTTGTTGCAACCAGGCTTCATCACAAGAACTTCTTCCCACGGCCATAACAACAAAAAGGTACTCTTGGGTTACCACACGTACTGTAGTCTCGCGTTACTGACAGTCACTGGACGGTTGTCGCTGCAAGTAGAACTGGTAAGCGTGACTTGAATTAACCATTAGGTGCAATAGACCAGCCTGGATTGCTTTTGTCGCAACCTGGCTTCCACACGTGATATTTCCACGGGGATAACAAACCTAGGTTAACACACTTAGTCACGTGTCGATCACGGTCACGGTAGACGGGTGTCGTGCAGGAGAACTCTGTAAGCGTGAATTAATTAACCATTTACTGTAGGTTTGATAGGCCAGCCTGGATTGCTCTTGTCGCAACCAGGCATCCACACGTGATATTTCCACGGGGATAACAACCTAGGTTAACACGCTTAGTCTCTTGTCGACGACGGTTCACAGGACGGAGTGGCGGTGGAGGACTCTGTGTGGTGTGGTGTCCCACCCCCTTTTAGGAGGGAGAGGATGGAGACGACGTCTTAACTAACCAATGGCTCAGGGATACTACTCAAAATGAGGTTTTTGGGTGTGAAGCGATGAACAGTACAACACTGTTTCACTGCCCACCCCCCTAAAGGCTGGCTAACATACACTAATTGAAAAATACATGTCCCAGTTATGCCTCGCCGGGTGTCTTATCTCTGGTAAAACAAACTTTGGTGTTCGTTGCGTGGGTAAGCCTAACGCAACCCATGACAATCGCCCCTACTAAGAAAAATTTTTCTTCGGAGAATAAAAATTTCAGCACCTGTATACAATCAAGAGAATGCCTAGCCCAGACACACAATTCAACATTCATACTGTGGTGTGTGTGTGTGTGACACTAACACTGCAACGGGATGTAGTCGCCAATCGCCACTGAGGGAAAACCTCAACATTTACTTTAGATTTTCAGGCTGGAGGAAAACTCCGAGGCGAGGGTGACAATTCCCGAGCAATAGTTCATGCTAAGCATTAACACGCTACATTTATGTTACAGCAATGTGTTGTGTAGTGTAGGGTATGTAGACATTGTTTAGGTGGTACAGGTGTCGTGTTATGTTCTTAAATGTAGAGAGGTGTGAAAAGGTTTACATAACATTTGAAGAGTCGTCAGATGCGTGGAGGTTCGAGTTGACCGGAACATATGGACACTCCCACACATAGGTCAGGTCCTAGACACGCTCTGCAATGTCGAATGAACTTTCCCGGTGGTGAAGAGAAGGACTCCTCCAGCCGGCTGATGTGGAACTGGGTCCCTCTTTCGCTGAGGGCCCCCAAGGTGAGGGTGTACTCTGCCCATCACTCACCATTGGGTCTACTGTCCACCGCCTCAAGCTGAAGTCCACCAAAATGAAGATGCAAATCTGTCCGTCACTCGCCCTTGGGTTTACTGTCCACCGCCTCGTAGTGAATCAGGAGGCTGAGGTGGAACTGGGTCCCTCCGTTGATGAGGACCCCCAAAGGAGTGGAGGTACTCTTCCCATCACTCACCCTTGAGTGTGCAGTCCACCGCCTCGTACTGAATCAGCTGGCTGATGTGGAACTGGGTTTGCTGACCACAGCGTCCGCCGCCACCCTCTCAAGGGTTCGGGGATCACTGTGAGAGGCCACAGGGGTGCAGGTAGAACTCGCCCTCCGTCGCTGGTTCTGGCAAACATCACAAGTCCTCTTCTGTTTCTTTATTTTCCACCTTTAACTTCACATTCAAAATTTCTTAGAGTCCCCTCAAATGTACTAGTAATCATTTCGTAGTACAATATACGCGTTTGCACAAACTGCTGACAAGAGTGCAATTATCCGCGGTCTGTGTCCCTGTTCGGGCGCCAATTGTCATGGTTTTGGGGTGGATCGGTGGTAGTAGGAGTGGATTATGTTATATAAAGATAATAATATGTCGTATTTCTTATTTCTTACCGTAGAGTCCGATACCTTCACACTGATTACTTACAGGAGATTATGGCGTATCTACGTAGAAGTTCACTCCACCACTCGACATTCCATGATTTATACTTGATAAATGATGATTTAATGAATTCATTTAATTTTCAACATCTATCTAAGTTACTGGTTATACTTTGTCATAACCAATCAGTCATTACCTTTAGTAATAATAAGATAGGATCACAGATACGGGCAGATAATTGCACTTACATTTATTTGTCAAGCTTCCATACAATGATTTACAATTTGCATGGATATATGATTTACTCACGTTCACGCTGTAATAAAATGAATCTTCTAAAACAGGGAATTTTCAACTTGGGGACACATGTGGTTACTCTACTATGGGTGGGACTTAACAGAGCCTTAATTCTTCAAGTGATACATTTACTGCCAGCCTGGATTGCTTTTGTTACAACCAGGCTTCATCACAAGAACTTCTTTCCACAGCCATAACAACAAAAAGTACTCTTGGGTTACCACACATAGTCTCGCGTCACTGACAGTCACTGTAGACGGGTGTCGTGCAGGAGAACTCTGTAAGCGTGAATTAATTAACCATTTACAGTAGGTTTGATAGGCCAGCCTGGATTGGTCTTGTTGCAACCAGGCATCCACACGTGATATTTCCACGGGGATAACAACCTAGGTTAACACACTTAATCTCGCGTCGATCACGGTTCACAGGGCGGAGTGGCGGTGGAGGACTCTGTGTGGTGTGGTGTCC
>NW_024742690.1:0-10000 GCF_018991925.1 Homarus americanus
AGTGACCAACCAGCTCCACTAAGAACCTGGCATACAGTGTACCTTTAGACTAACACAACTAACACTTAACTAACACCAAAAAAAAATGTGACTACCCTCCCAGTTACACAAGGACCTGGGCGGGCTCACTAACTCCAACAATAACAAAAATAATAATAATAAGCAGCATTATATAAATAAACCAATATTAATACAAAGGTCTGACGACCCAAGGGAGCAGAACAAAGACAAAACACCAATAAGAAAGATGAAGCGATCTGATTGAGCCCAGATTCTTTCTACTCCTACTGTATTTCAGTTTCACCACCTTTTCTTCAATTCCTAATAATCTTCTTTCACCTCTTAACTAATGACTTCGTATCGTATCGTACTATCTAGCCTAAACTGTTTAGCCTGGCGTAGAGTTTTTTAATAAATCTGGTGATATGGAACCACACACAACCCCCCTTAACCTGGGATAATGCAATCAAATGGATAATTGCTAACTATTCTCAGAGATAATGCAATCAAATGGTTAGTTGCTAACCGGGGGCTGCGCCCCCGGACCCCCTGTGTTAGATACTGTATTTGGTCATGATGAATTGTTTATTAGACTATAAGAAATCCTCTTCCTTCTTGTATTGGCAAGGGGAGTTTGCTTTAACTTAGGTATGCTGGCCTAAGTAAAAATAGATGCCCCTTCCTTATTGGTGTTGTCGATGGCACAGCACAGCACAGCACCGTGCCTATGACGAAATCAACTTCATTAAACTCAACTCATACTTCAAATGCACCAAGAGAACTTGCACACCCGAATGGGAGACCGTCAAAGTCAATCGGGGGTCGATTTAATAGCATACTACAGAAACTTGCACACCCGAATGGGAGACCGTCAAAGTCAATCGGGGTCGATTTGATAGCATACTACAGAAAACTTGCACCGAATGGGGAGACCGTCAAAGTCAATCGAGGGTCGGTTGATAACATACTACGAAAACGCACACCCGAATGGGGAGACCGTCAAAAAGTCAATCGGGGATCGATTTGATAGCATACCACAGAAACTTGCACACCCGAATGGGAGACCGTCAAAGTCAATCGGGGGTCGATTTAATAGCATACTACAGAAACTTGCACACCCGAATGGGACACCGTCAAAGTCAATCGGGGGTCGATTTGATAGCATACTACAGAAACTTGCACAACCGAATGGGAGACCGTCAAAGTCAATCGGGGATCGATTTGATAGCATACCTGAAACGCACCGAATGGGGAGACCGTCAAAGTCAATCGGTCGATTTAATAACATACTACAGAAACACGAATGGGACACCGTCAAAAGTCAATCAGGGGTCGATTTGATAGCATACTGCAAAACACGCCCGGAATGGGAGACCGTCAAAGTCAATAGGGGATCGATTTGATGTATACCACAAAACTGCACGAATGGGAGACCGTCAACGTCAATCGGGGGTCGATTTAATAGCATACTACAGAAACTTGCACACCCGAATGGGAGACCGTCAAAGTCAATCGGGGTCGATTTAGTAGCATACTACAGAAACTTGCACACCCGAATCGGAGACCTTCAAAGTCAATCGGGGGTCGATTTGATAGCATACTACAGAAACTTGCACACCCGAATGGGAGACAGTCAAAGTCAATCGGGGGTCGATTTAATAGCATACTACAGAAACTTGCACACCCGAATGGGAGACCGTCAAAGTCAATCGGGGGTCGATTTGATAGCATACTACAGAAACTTGCACACCCGAATGGGAGACCGTCAAAGTCAATCGGGGGTCGATTTGATAGCATACTACAGAAACTTGCACACCCGAATGGGAGACAGTGAAAGTCAATCGGGGGTCGATTTAATAGCATACTACAGAAACTTGCACACCCGAATGGGAGACCGTCAAAGTCAATCGGGGGTCGATTTAATAGCATACTACAGAAACTTGCACACCCGAATGGGAGACCGTCAAAGTCAATCGGGGTCGATTTGATAGAATACTACAGAAACTTGCACACCCGAATGGGAGACAGTCAAAGTCAATCGGGGGTCGATTTAATAGCATACTACAGAAACTTGCACACCCGAATGGGAGACCGTCAAAGTCAATCGGGGGTCGATTTAATAGCATACTACAGAAACTTGCACACCCGAATGGGAGACCGTCAAAGTCAATCGGGGGTCGATTTGATAGCATACTACAGAAACTTGCACACCCGAATGGGAGACAGTCAAAGTCAATCGGGGGTCGATTTAATAGCATACTACAGAAACTTGCACACCCGAATGGGAGACAGTCAAAGTCAATCGGAGGTCGATTTAATAGCATACTACAGAAACTTGCACACCCGAATGGGAGACCGTCAAAGTCAATCGGGGGTCGATTTGATAGCATACTACAGAAACTTGCACACCCGAATGGGAGACCGTCAAAGTAAATCGGGGGTCGATTTGATAGCATACTACAGAAACTTGCACACCCGAATGGGAGCCAGTCAAAGTCAATCGGGGGTCGATTTAATAGCATACTACAGAAACTTGCACACCCGAATGGGAGACCGTCAGAGTCAATCGAGGGTCGATTTAATAGCATACTATACAAAATGATCCGAGAATGTGCACACACCGAGTGGGAGACGGTGATGAAGGCGTCCGCCCTTGTACACTGGATGGCACTATTTCACTATAGTAAGGGGTAGGGCCACCTCGGTCATATTATACAACATACCAGAGAAGTTCCACACCCGCATGGGAGACCGTCAAAGTGAATCGGGGGTCGATTTGATAGCATACTACAGAGAACTTGCACACCCGAATGGGAGACCGTCAAAGTCAATCGGGGGTCGATTTGATAGCATACTACAGAGAACTTGCACACCCGAATGGGAGACGGTCAAAGTCAATCGGGGGTCGATTTAACATACTACAAACTTGCACCCGAATGGGAGACCGTAAAAGTCAATCGGGGTCGATTTGATGTATACAGAAACTTGCACACCGAATGGGGAGACGTCAAAGTCAATCGGGGTCGATTTCGATAGCATACTACGAAAACTTGCACACCGAATGAGGAACAGTGAAAGATCAATCGGTCGATTTAATATGCACTACGAAAACTTGCACCCGAATGGGGAGACAGTGAAAGTCAATGGTCGATTTAATAGCATACTACAGAAACTTGCACACCCGAATGGGAGACCTTCAGAGTCAATCGAGGGTCGATTTAACAGCATACTATACAAAATGATCCGAAAATGTGCACACACCGAGTGGGAGACGGTGATGAAAGCGTCCGCCCTTGTACACTGGATGGCACTATTTCACTATAATAAGGGGTAGAGGCACCTCGGTCATATTATACGACATACCAGAGAAGTTACACACCCGCATGGGAGACCGTCAAAGTCAATCGGTGGTCGATTTAAGAGCATACTATACAAAATGATCCGAGAATCTGCACACACCGAGTGGGAGACGGTGATGAAAACGTCCGCCCTTGTATGTTTGATTGCACTATTTCACTATATTAAGGGGAGAGGGTGCCTTCGCACACATATTCGGTGCGAAATATCTTCCGCCCCCCCAGTGGAGTGCTTCGGCGCCTCTGCGAAGCAAAGCGCGGCATTCAAAAACAACAACCAAAATTGCCGTCGCTTTCCTTTCCCTGCCCTGCAATGGCTGGAGCAGCAGAAGGAGAGAGAGAGAGAAAATAGTCTCATGGGGTCAGAGGAATGGCAGTGGAGCGGGTTCTATGAATTTCACTAGCCAGGTCTGTCTCCCAATTGAACATTATTACTCTCTCGGCGCACACGTCGCCACCACGGTTTCCGCGACAGCAGCAGCATCATGATGTTGCGTCTATTGTTAGTCCGGAACCGGGTTATTCGGCTGTTCGCGAACAGTCAGGTTTTAACCTTGCCTAACAAACGATCAAACAACTTCCACTCTCGAGGTGCGGTACGGTGACTGTCCTATCGTCCGCTCTTGTATGCTGAATTGCACTATTTCACTATATTAAGGGGAGAGGGTGCCTTCACACACATATTCGATGTGAAATATCTTCCGCCCCCCAGCGGAGCGCTTCGGCGCCTCTGCGAAGCAAAACGCGGCATTCAAAAACAACAACCAAAATTGCCGTCGATTTCCTCTCCCTGCCCTGCAATGGCTGGAGCAGAAGGAGAGCGAGAGAGAGAATAGTCTCATTGGGTCAGAGGAATGGCAGTGGAGCGGGCTAATGGCGAGTAGGCTCGCGATCTATCAATTACACTAGCCAGGTCGCTCTCCCTATTGAACATTATTACTCTCTCTCGGCGCACACGTCGCCACTGCGGTTTCCGCGACAGCAGCAGCAGCAGCATCATGATGTTGCATCCACCAATTAGTCCGGAACCGGGTTATTCGGCTGTCTGCGAACAGTCCGGTTTTAACCTTACCCAACAAACAACATCCACTCTCGAGGTGCGGTATGGTGAATGTCCTATCGTCCGACCTTGTATGCTGGATTGCACTATTTCACTTTATTAAGGGGAGAGGGTGCCTTCACACACATATTCGGTGTGAAATATCTTCCGCCCCCCAGCGGAGCGCCTCTGTGAAGCAAAGCGCGGCATTCAAAACAACAACCATAATTGCCGTCGCTTCCCTGCCCTGCAATGGCTGGAGCAGAAGGAGAGAGATTTTAGTCTCATTGGATCAGAGGAATGGCAGTGGAGTGGGCTTATGGCGAGTAGCCTCGCGCTCTATCAATTACACTTGCCAGGTCTCTCTTCCGTTTGGACATTATTTACTCCGTCTCTCTCTCGGCGCACACGTCGCCACCCTACTAGTTTCCTTCACAGCATATGCTGCGGCCTTTCAGTCCGGGCTCCCCTTCGCCTTGCTGTCTGCCCAACTTAGCGGACTTGCGTTGGCTGATCACCCCGTCTTCGCGTCTGTGCCGGCCTTCAATGCAGCGCCCAACCGTCTCTTGACCGAGATTCATTGCACTATTCCACGGGCGAACGGCTACCCTAAATGTGCATAGACAACGCTCATGGTTCAACACGACCAGGGCGCAGTCTGGGAGCCGAGTATAATAAAAAGAGAGTTTAGCAGCCAAAACTCGTCAAAGCACACTTTGGGTTACCCCATCACCTAACAACGATGGCGGTTCCCACCCGTGAAATACACAACCTAACCAATATTGGGCGACGATGGCGCTCGTGAGCCCACGTCCCCACAAACAGTAAGAGAGAGTAAGAAAGAGAGAGAGGAGAAGGATAAGGGAGGAGATTGGCCAACGTGCGGTCCCTCGCCCAATGTCTTCTGCCTCGTTGGGGCAAAGAGAAGAGGAGCGGATAAGGGTGGAGATTGGCCAACGTGCGGTCCCTCGCCCAATGTCGGCTGCCTCGCTGGAGCAAAGAGGAGAGGAGCGGATAAGGGAGGAGATTGGCACACACGGTGGCGCTGCCGGCGCCGAGGATAGCAAGAGAAGGTGCAGTTTGATCTGATCATCTGGTTTGCTATTTCTCTTAGGCCAGCGTGCGGTCCCTCGCCCAATGTCGGCTGCCTCGCTGGAGCTGGGGCAAAGAGGAGGCGAGATAAGGAGGAGATTAGCACACCGCAGTGGCGCTGCAGCTCGAGATATGAGAAAAATTGCGATTTGATCTGATCTGTCTGGCGTTTGCTATTTCTCTAAGGCCAACGTGCAGTCCCTCGCCCAATGTCGGCTGCCTCGCTGGGGCAAAGAGAAGAGGAGCGGATAAGGGAGGAGATTGGCACACACGGTGGCGCTGCCGGCGCCGAGGATTGCAAGAGAAGGTGCAGTTTGATCTGATCATTTGGTTTGCTATTTCTCTAAGGCCAACGTGCGGTCCCTCGCCCAATGTCGGATGCCTCGCTGGAGGTGGGGCAAAGAGAAGAGGAGCGCATAAGGGAGGAGATTGGCACACACGGACGTGCGGTCCCTCGCCCAATGTCTTCTGCCTCGCTGGAGCTGGGGCAAAGAGGAGCGGATAAGGGAGGAGATTGGCACACACGGTGGCGCTGCTGGCGCCGAGGATAGCAAGAGAAGGTGCAGTTAGATCTGATCATCTGGTTTGCTATTTCTCTAAGGCCAACGTGCGGTCCCTCGCCCAATTTCTTCTGCCTCCCTCTCAATCTCTCTCACTATTTTGGCCGCCGCGATAGGCGCCGCCAACAGCAGCAGCTACCTGGTTGATCCTGCCAGTAGTCATATGCTTGTCTCAAAGATTAAGCCATGCATGTGTAAGTACAAGCCGATTTAAGGCGAAACCGCGAATGGCTCATTAAATCAGCTATGTTTCATTAGATCTGTAAACCCACTTACTTGGATAACTGTGGCAATTCTAGAGCTAATACATACAATTGGTATCTGACCGCAAGGGAAGAGCACTTTTATTAGTTCAAAACTGGTCGGGCCCCGGTCCGTAACCCACCTGTGGTGAATCTGAATAACTTCGGGCTGAGCGCACGGTCTCCGCACCGGCGCCGCTTCTTTCAAGTGTCTGCCTTATCAGCTTTCGATTGTAGGTTATGCGCCTACAATGGCTATAACGGGGAATCAGGGTTCGACTCCGGAGAGGGAGCCTGAGAAACGGCTACCACATCTAAGGAAGGGAGAAGGCACGCAAATTACTCACTCCCGGCACGGGGAGGTAGTGACGAAAAATAACGATGTGAGTCTCATCCGAGGCCTCGCAATCGGAATGAGTACACTTTAAATCCTTTAACGAGTATCCATTGGAGGGCAAGTCTGGTGCCAGCAGCCGCGGTAATTCCAGCTCCAATAGCGTATATTAAAGTTGTTGCGGTTAAAAAGCTCGTAGTTGGATCTCAGTTCCGGACTGACGGTGCACCGCCCCGTGTTTACTGTCACGCTCCGAACAGCCGCCCCGCCGACTACGCCGCGTGTATGCTGTCGAGTGTCCAGTGGCGGAGAGTTTACTTTGAAAAAATTAGAGTGCTCAGAGCAGGCTATTTGAATAGCGAATAGTGATGCATGGAATAATGGAATAGGACCTCGGTTCTATTTGTTGGTTTCGGAACCAGAGTAATGACCTTAATCGCGGAACAGGCAGGGGCATTCGTATTGCGACGCTAGAGGTGAAATTGTTCTTGGACCGTCATAGGGCGAACTACTGCAAGCATTTGCCAGGATGTTTTCATTAATCAGAACGAAAGTTAGAGGTTCGAAGAGGCGATCCAGATACTGCCTAGTTCCTAACCATAAACGATGCCCAGCTTCGCGATCCGCCGGCGTTATTCCGCTGTTGACCCGGCGGCAGCTCGGAAAAACCGAAAGTCTTTTGGGTTCCGGGGGAAGTATGGTTGCAAAGCTGAAACTTAAAGAAATTGACGGAAGGGCACCACCAGGAGTGGAGCCTGCGGCTTAATTTGACTCAACACGGGAAACCTCACCAGGCCCAGACACCGGAAGGATTGACAGATTGAGAGCTCTTTCTCGATTCGGTGGGTGGTGGTGCATGGCCGTTCTTAGTTGGTGGAGCGATTTGTCTGGTTAATTCCGATAACGAACGAGACTCTGGCCTACTAAGTGGTCGGCCGGATCTCAGAAAATGGTGTCCAGTTCGCAACCTGTAACTTCTTAGAGGGATAGCGGCAATTCCTAGCCGCTGCAGTGAAACAATAACAGGTCTGTGATGCCCTTAGATGTTCTGGGCACGCAGCGCTACACTGAAGGGATCAACGAGTTTTCCCCCTCAGAGAGGAGCGGGTAACCCGTTCAAAGCCTTTCTTGATAGGGATTGGGGCTTGCAATTGTTTCCCATGAACGAGGAATTCCCAGTAAGTGCAAGTCATCAGCTTGCGCTGACTACGTCCCTGCCCTTTGTACACACCGCCCGTCGCTACTACCGATTGAATGATTTAGTGAGGCCTTTGGACTGGCGATCTTGGATTGTCGGCCCCGTTGCCCGCGAGGGTTTTCTGGGGTCGTCGCCTCGAGCTGACGGAAAGATGTCCAAACTTGATCATTTAGAGGAAGTAAAAGTCGTAACAAGGTTTCCGTAGGTGAAACTGCGGAAGGATCATTAACAGAGAGAAAGAGAACGGGGCGCTCTTAAAACTACTACTCTCCTGATTTGGGCGGTCTCGGGCTCTGCTCTGGCAACTCCAGCAGCGAAAGAGGACAATCCCGGGCGAGAGCGCGAAGACCCGAGGAGGAGGACGGACGGGGCTTTGGACGGCTGCCCGTCCGTTCCATACTACCGGCGAATAAGCCTCTTGACCTTAAAAGAGTGAAATTCAAGTGTCAAAAAACAACAACAACAAGCCGTCCGGCCAAACCCAAACCACAAACTTGGGCTATGTCTGTCAAACCCTTTCATTGAGACTCGACCTGTGATGGTTAGTCGCAAAAAGACCAAATGGCAAATACACAACTCTTAACGGGAGATCACTCGGCTCGTGGGTTGATGAAGACCGCAGCAAACTGCGTGTCGGTATGTGAATCGCAAGAATACCAGATACATCGACAAGTTGAACGGATATTGCGGCGGCGGCAGCCATATGAGCTTGTCGCCGCCACTCCTCTACGAGGGTCGGAAATATACATCCATCGGTTGCTGAGAGTTCGGTGCCTGTTGACTGTCTCCCCGACACGAGGGTAACCTGAACCGAGCTTCCGCCTTGGGGTTTAATCGCCCGCGCCTTGCGCGAGGCGTGCCCTTAAAAACAAGCCTATCACTAGCAAGTCCATGGACTTGGCGCACCCACATTCAACCACAACAAAGCCGGGCACACACACATGTGTGTGTGTCCCGTCCCGATGACAGTTGCCCTCGCAAATAACTGGAGGCGCTCTTTTGCCTGCCGTCCACAGAGACACGAATGGCCGTCGGCCGCTCATGGCTGATGCTGCACATGTTCTAAGAGGCACACGTCCTCCTCCTTCTCTCTCGGAGAAGAAGCACTCCATCCCACGAAGAGGAAACGAAACCGGGTCGGATATCTTTTAAGTAAGCCCCGCCGGAATTTCGTCTATCACCTCGAAAAGAGTGCTTGGCATGCATTGCAGTGGAACCTAAATTGATGAGTGCGCCTGGGCCCGCAGTCTACCATGTAGTGGCGCAGGCAGAGAGATGACAATTGCTCTCGTCGGGACGAGAATGCTTGGGTGACGCCGTGCTCTTCCTCATGCGCTCCTCCACCCTCTCCCACGGTCAGACGCGGTGTGGGCGTTCTCTTTGAGAGTTCGCCACGAGTCCACGTCTATCTCATGACAGGCCTGGGAGGGAGGCAGGGGGAGTTCTCTCTAAACGCATTAAAGACGGTGTTGCGATTCATAACGGCGCTCGCCGGGATAGAGCACTAGTTCTGCAGCCGGAAAGGCCGCTCACGCCAATTAATACTGCGACTCTCGCTCTCTTTCTCCGGATAAACAAGTGCCACTGCTGTGGCATGCGGGAACGGGGAAAGAGGTCATAGTTTAAGCGGCAAAGGTGCGGCCGAGTAAGGGCGGAACACGAGCGTATATGCATTAAAACTGTGTATATGACTCTGCGAGAGATGTTCTGCTGGAACACTTTTCCTATTGGCTATTTACCACTATTGATGTTGCTGAGAGGGCCGAGCACCTAAGCTGCTCGTTGAGAATGAGAAGGAACGGAGTCAGGGGTGGGAGTGCCGGCGCCATGGCCGCTGGTACCCCCGTGACAAGCCCCTCAAACCTTCCTCTCTCTCAGTCTTAAGAATAAGAAGGAACAGAGTCAGGGGTGGGAGTACCGGCGCCATGGCCGCTTGGTACCCCCGCGACAAGCCCCTCAAACCTTCCTGTGTATGTCTTTTGCAGCAGCACGTGGTAATGTCGGTGGTGAAGAAAGTTGGTGGCAGAGCGTCTTCCGCTTCGTGGTTGGGGAACATGTTCCCCCTAAGGATGATGAGACCACGATCGACCTCGTAGTAGGAGAGAGCTACCCGCCAAATTTAAGCATATTAATAAGCGGGGGAATAGAAACCAACAGGGATTCCCTTAGTAAGGGCGAC
>NW_024742690.1:12500-17190 GCF_018991925.1 Homarus americanus
GCCTGGGTTCGGGCGCAGGACTGGGCGAGGTGACGGTCGGGACGTTAGGGCAAACTGCCGTGGTTCGTCCGGCGAGGGTTGATGTCGCACATGTGTACTCCTCTCTCGTGCGGGGCGCGCTGCGGTGGCCTAGCGCCTCTCTAAACCGAGCTCGGACCGGCGTACCTCCGGCCCTTCCGTGGAACGCGCTAGGCTGCGTGGGCGTGTTCTCGGGCGGTGTTCGCCGTCCCCCCAAAGCTCTTGTAGTAAGAGGTGCGGGGGGGAGGCGGGGCCGTTCGGTTCACTACAATCCCACTTCGGCTGGCGCCCAGCGATCAACTCAGAACTGGCACGGACCAGGGAAATCCGACTGTCTAATTAAAACAAAGCATTGCGATGGTCTTTGATGGATGTTGACGCAATGTGATTTCTGCCCAGTGCTCTGAATGTCAAAGTGAAGAAATTCAACCAAGCGCAGGTAAACGGCGGGAGTAACTATGACTCTCCCAAGCTGGAGTACAAGTACGTGAAAGGCTCGAGCTCCCTCAATCTGCTGCGATGCCTGGACAAGAAGATCAACGTACACGTAAGGAAGTGGTTCCACCTTCCCCATACTCTCCACAAATCCCTCACTGGCCTACCCCTGAAAGATGGAGGATTGGGAGTGCCCTGCTTATTAGAGAGTATCACCCGCATGAAAATGGGATTGCTCCACCGCCTTAGGACTTCCAGTGACCCAGCCGTTCGACTCATAGCAGCGGATGGACTCTGGGGGAAAGAGGTGACAGCAATGGCGAGGCACTTCGGGGTAGAGCACATCAGCGCCGAGTCTACGCGGCGGATGAAGAAGGAGAATGTGGAGAAGATGAGGGACGAGTGGAGCTGCTCCTGGAGTGGCAGGGGTGCAGAAAACTTCTACGGAATGCAGGCCTGAAACGGGATCCTTAAAAACGACCTCGGACCAGGAAGGAAACCAATTGATCTGTTACAACTCCGGTCTCAGTCCGTCTCATGCCGAGTCTCGAGAGCCATTGGCCGGGTGCCGAATGAGGAGCTAGCTAGACTGACGTGCCGCCGCTGTGGAGAAGGGCAGGAAGACTTAATGCACCTACTGCAGTCCTGCCAAGCTGCTCAAAACCACAGGGTAATCAGACACGATGCTGTCCTCAGGAAACTCGGCCAGTGGCTCGAGAGGGAGAACTATGATGTACAAATGGAGCCCCACATACCAACCGGGCACACATTCGTCAAGCCTGACCTGCTATTACAGAAAAATGGCCGGTACTCGGTGCTCGACCTATGCATACCCTACGAGAGCGACAAACACGCTCTCCACAGAGCCGAGCAGTTCAAAGCCGACAAGTACAAGGCGTACGAAGCAGACGTAAGGAGGTACATCACCAGCCGGGGACTAGCGACCCCCGTCGGAGATATTGCTTTCCTGGGCGCTGCCATTAGCGCACGGGGTGGCATTCGAACAGCCACCGCGAAACTGCTTGGGAAAATGGGTATCAGAGGCCGTGGCATCGGTATCCTCACCAGCATGGCCATTGAGGGATCCATTAAGATACTACGGACTCTCAGAGTGCAGCCGACCAACTAACGTAATCAGTAGGAAGCAAAAGATGGGGACCAACCTGCCGGCGAACATACGGACCCGGTGGACCCCGATAACAAATACAAAAGATGAGGACCATCCCTTCAGTTAACATCATGGATCTGGAGGGATCCTCCAAGAATGGCACTCCTTCCAACTTAAGATGAGGACAAACCACCCCAGTCAACATCAAGGACCTGGGGGGACCCTCCACGGGTGCCATTCTAATCGGAAGTAGGCTATTTGAAAACCGTCGCAAGCTGATCGACGCAACCCAGCCCTTGCACTGGGGGCGTCCGCCATACTGAAAGCAAGGCAGTAACACCCATACCTTGCCAAAGAACTCTGCCCACCGAGGGGCTGCAGCCTCCGGGACACACCTCTGTCCCTGTTGTCCCACTTGAAGGTGCTCTACCAAAGAAAATTTCAATCCTTCCTGCTCTTTCCTTTCTGCACATATATTCACTGCACTTCTTGTTATAGGCTAGACATTTCATAACATCTTCCGAAAAGGTGGGTCGAGCACTAGTGCAAGGCCCGTTGATCCCGGCAGGGGATATCTTTTCACGATATTAGCAGTAAGTAAAAATACCGGGGGCGGGGGGTGGTGGGAAAACTGTCATGTATGTTGCGAGATATGTAGATCTGGACAACCCGGGAATCTCTCTCATACACAATCCACATCATTCCCTGCAAGTCACTGATGACAATCTATTAGTTTTAAGCAATTTAAGTTAAGGCCACTTAAGAACACAAAAAAAAAAACCCACAAAATGAGCACTTCCAGGTGGGACACCATGTTCAGGGGGAAATACATATATATCTCAGAGTGACAAATAGCCAAATGCCTCGTCATCTAATTAGTGACGCGCATGAATGGATTAACGAGATTCCCACTGTCCCTATCTACTATCTAGCGAACCCACAGGCAGGGGAACGGGCCTGCACTAAACAGCGGGGAAAGAAGACCCTGTTGAGCTTGACTCTAGTCTGATTTTGTAGAGAGACATCAGAGGTGTAGCATAAGTGGGAGGTCGTTCCGCCTCCGTGTGGCGGATGCTGCACATGTTCTAAGAGGCACATGTCCTCCTCCTTCTCTCTCGGAGAAGAAGCACTCCATCCCACGAAGAGGAAACGAAACCGGGTCGGATATCTTTTAAGTAAGCCACGCCGGAATTTCGTCTATCACCTCGAAAAGAGTGCTTGGCATGCATTGCAGTGGAACCTAAATTGATGAGTGCGCCTGGGCCCGCAGTCTAACATGTAGTGGCGCAGGCAGAGAGATGACAATTGCTCTCGTCGGGACGAGAATGTTTGGGTGACGCCGTGCTCTTCCTCACGCGCTCCTCCACCCTCTCCCACGGTCAGACGCGGTGTGAGCGTTCTCTTTGAGTTCGCTACGAGTCCACGTCTATCTCATGACAGGCCTGGGAGGGAGGCAGGGGGAGTTCTCGTTAAAGACGGTGTTGCGCCTCATAACGGCGCTCGCCGGGATAGAGCACTAGTTCTGCAGCCGGAAAGGCCGCTCACGCCAATTAATACTGCGACTCTCGCTCTCTTTCTCCGGATAAACAAGTGCCACTGCTGTGGCATGCGGGAACGGGGAAAGAGGTCAAAGTTTAAGCGGCAAAGGTGCGGCCGAGTAAGGGCGGAACACGAGCGTATATGCATTAAAACTGTGTATATGACTCTGCGAGAGATGTTCTGCTGGAACACTTTTCCTATTGGCTATTTACCACTATTGATGTTGCTGAGAGGGTCGAGCACCTAAGCTGCTCGTTGAGAATGAGAAGGAACGGAGTCAGGGGTGGGAGTGCTGGCGCCATGGCCGCTGGTACCCCCGCGACAAGCCCCTCAAACCTTCCTGTCTCTGTCAGAAGAAGAAGAAGAAGAATAAGAAGGAACGGAGTCAGGGGTGGGAGTGCCGGCGCCATGGCCGCTGGTACCCGCGAGACAAGCCTCTCTAACCTTCCTTTATCTCTCTCTCTCTCTCTCTGTCTTAAGAAGCAGAAGAATAAGAAGGAACGGAGTTAGGGGTGGGAGTACCGGCGCCATGGCCGCTGGTACCCCCGCGACAAGCCCCTCAAACCTTCCTCTCTCTCTCTGTCTTAAGAATAAGAAGGAACGGAGTCAGGGGTGGGAGTGCCGGCGCCATGGCCGCTGGTACCCCCGAGACAAGCCTCTCTAACCTTCCTATATCTCTCTCTCTCTCTCTCTTAAGAAGCAGAAGAATAAGAAGGAACGGAGTTAGGGGTGGGAGTACCGGCGACATGGCCGCTGGTACCCCCGCGACAAGCCCCTCAAACCTTCCTCTCTCTCTCTGTCTTAAGAATAAGAAGGAACGGAGTCAGGGGTGGGAGTGCCGGCGCCATGGCCGCTGGTACCCCCGAGACAAGCCTCTCAAACCTTCCTTTATCTCTCTTTCTCTGTCTTAAGAAGCAGAAGAATAAGAAGGAACGGAGTTAGGGGTGGGAGTACCGGCGCCATGGCCGCTGGTACCCCCGCGACAAGCCCCTCAAACCTTCCTCTCTCTCTCTCTCTCTGTCTTAAGAATAAGAAGGAACGGAGTCAGGGGTGGGAGTACCGGCGCCATGGCCGCTGGTACCCTCGCGACAAGCCCCTCAAACCTTCCTCTCTCTCAGTCTTAAGAATAAGAAGGAACGGAGTCAGGGGTGGGAGTACCGGCGCCATGGCCGCTTGTTACCCCCGCGACAAGCCCCTCAAACCTTCCTGTGTATGTCTTTTGCAGCAGCACGTGGTAATGTCGGTGGTGAAGAAAGTCGGTGGCAGATCGTCTTCCGCTTCGTGGTTGGGGAACATGTTCCCCCTAAGGATGATGAGACCACGATCGACCTCGGAGTAGGAGAGAGCTACCCGCCAAATTTAAGCATATTAATAAGCGGAGGAAAAGAAACCAACAAGGATTCCCTTAGTAAGGGCGACTGAACCGGGAAAAGCCCAGCGCATAACCTCGATGTCTTCGGGCACGAGGGGTGTTGCGTTTTAGAGGGTCCAGCACGCCGTCCCATACTGTCTAAGTCAAGCTTGAAAGCGGCCACTGCCCATGGAGGGTAACAGGGCCATATGGCGGCGCCCATGAGGGTACAGATGGGA
>NW_024742691.1:0-14271 GCF_018991925.1 Homarus americanus
TCCGACGATAAAAAAACGTAGTACAGTATTGACTTTCTAACAGTTGTAGAACTACTATAAATTTACCCATCAATATCAATATTTTTTACAAGTTGAGTGCAGCCTCCAGCAAATGTTTCTGAGCCTCATCACTATGTATTGACTGAAGTATTTTCATGTACTTTACTTAGAGAAAAGAGCTCCAGAAATCTCAATTGCAACACATCTACCATGTGCTTAGTTTTGTACAGTCGGGTCAAGTTTGCTCCTCCCAAAATGAAGCAGCATCGACCAAACGAGATACAGCAGTTAGGGTAAATCAGTTGAGACTCATTTCCGTGACTTGGTTTCACTGCAGGGATCGAACTTACTGTACATAAAATTTTCGTGAACATCAACGTAACCTTAGTGGGTATGAAGAACAGACCCAACTAAACAACCTACCTAACTTTACTCGGTAAATTTGCATTGTCACACCGTTCTCTGTTAGAAAGTGAAAAATTTATTTTTCTAGAGTATTTGTGTGTGTTTACACCGAATATGACCTTCATTTTTGGCAGAAATTAGCTGGGGGTTGTTTAGCCATTTTTTTCGTTGGACGTTTTCCGAAAAAAAAAGGCAAAACACACCAAAATAAACACTAGAAAACCAAAAACCAAACCTAACCTAACTCTCACCATATGATGGAATCTCCTATTTCTTACCTCATTGGCCTGGTTCTTGTTCGTCGTTGGATTCTGATATTCTTACACAACGCCACATATGTTGGTCTTTGGGATATTTACATTGAGTCTTGCTCTTAGGACACTTTACTAATTTGGGAAGAACACCGTGGGAACGAAAGAATGTGATAGTTTCTTCGTTTTTTTCCCCAAAACTCGCAATGAATTCCATATAATTGAAGTTACACCCATTGCACACTTCCATGGTGGGAACTGATTCTGATTTTCGAAATATGTGCCCAAAATAATACTCGAATTTGATTGGTCCAAAATACCAGCAATTAAACCCAAAATCATTTTATTGGTTTCAAAGTAAACGCTTTGATTGGCGCATGACGTGCACGAGCGCATCGCATAGTGATTATGAAGGAGGCGAGAGATGCAGTGTTGGGAGGGAAGCAGACGATAATGGAGGGACGTTAATGGAAGAAAATAGAGAACATTTTGGAGAAGCTATCTCCGATAGTATACATTTCCGCTGGTAATGTAATAGATGAAAATTATGTTATAATTAAACGTCTTATTCGAATATGATAATAGTCTAGTGGTAGGAATGAACGGTGTGTAAACGCAATAATACCTACGAAAAAACAGGAAGTTTTTGGTTTTGAAACCAATTAAAATGATTTTGGGTTTAATTCGAGGTATTGTTGGACCAATCAAATTCGAGTATTATTTTTGGGCTCATATTTCGAAAATCAAAATCAGTTCCCACCATGGAAGCGTGCAATGGGTGTAACTTCAATTATATGGAATTCATTGCGAGTTTTGGAAAAAAAAACGAAGAAACTATCACATTCTTTCGTTCCCACTGTGTTCTTCCCAAATCAGTAAAGTGTCCTACGTGCAAGACTCAATGTACCTACACAAAGAGCAACATATGTGGCGTTGTCATAACCCTGTTCCTTGTCTCAAAGAAAAAGAAGAGATCTAGGTGTTCGTACACTATCACTGATTATAAGGGAACATTTCTAGGGAGGTCGTTTTGAGCCATGGAAGTTATTTTTGTTTATCAATCATTGGTTGTCTTGCCTTTGGGACCACAAGACCATAATTGAGTGCTTGAAACTGTCAAATAATATGTCTGTAGACTGGCGGAGTTACTGTAGTGAAGTACCAATTCTGGTTTGAAAATCAACAACCTATTGGAGGGCCTGGAATTGCTGTTCAAATTGACGAGACTAATTGTTCGAAGGAAATCTGACGTGGGCCTTGGTCATTCAATTAAATGTAGCCGCAATGAAGTCAAATAATGGTCCTACATGAATAAATCGGACTGCTAATCATCGACTAGTATTTGGTGTCAAAGTCACAAAAATTGGAAAAACTTACTTTAATCTGAGTTAATAGATCGTGCATGTGCCGAGGGCAGTAATTACCCAAATGTAGCACAATGAAGTCAAATGATGGTCAACAACAAGCGTAAATCGGGCTGTGAATGACTTCATTATTATTTGGTCAAAGACAAAGTTGGTAAACTTAATTTAATCTGAGTTGTGTTAGGTTAGGTTAGGTACATGCACTTGATCTTATTAACTCAGATTAAATTGTTGACCAATTCTTAGACTGTGACACCAAATACTAGTCGAAAGTGATTAGTCCGATTTATTCTCAGAATGGCCACGGACTTCACGCGCTAATATGGGTATTAGTCGGACCCTGGACGATATTAAGCCAAGTGTGATCTTTGGGGGTGGGGGATTTGAAACAAGTTTGTGATTCCGTTGCTGGAGTCGCTATAACGAGAAGTGACCGGGAAACTTTAGTGTCTCTAATTTTGCAATATATCCGGCCTGGTTCTATTATATACAGTGATTCTTGGGCTGCATATAAAAAATTATGTGATCATGGTTACGAACAGCACATGAGTAATCACTCTGAAAATTTTATAGATCCAGCCCAGCCAGATACACACACAAACAATTGAGAGGGTTTGGCGTGACTTAAAGGAGTGATTAAAAGGCCTGGTATCCGGAAACACTTCCTGAAGCAATACATAGCAAGGTAAGAATGAGCCAAGGTGGATGACCAGAAAACTTAAACATGACATAGGAATAAAGAAAGGAATATACAGGAAATTAAAGGCAGGGGAGGAGCAGCTCAGAAATAGGTATAATGAACTATCTAGGAATGTTAAGAAAAATGTAAGGAAAGCAAAGAGACTATAAAATCAAAATAGCAAGAGAATCCAAGGCAAATTCCAAGGATTTTTTCCAGGTATATAGGACAAAGGTCAAGGACAAAGTTGAGCCTTTAAAGTCAGGGAGGGGAGAAGTGATAAATGGCAGTGAAGAAATAAGCAAAGCATTGAACAGTTACTTCATCAGCTAAGAAGAAATTTGCATGAAATTCCAGGGGAACTGATATTAAGGGAAAGGAAGAAGAGAAATTAAATAATATCACTATCAGAAAAGAGGATGTTCTTAAGAAGATAAATAAACTAAAGAAACAAAAACCCCAGGGCCGGATGAAATTTTCGAGTCTGGAAAGGGTGTAGGAACAGATTAGCACTCTAAAACTATTTACAAAACATTAGACACTGGGAGCCAGACTTGGGAAACAGGCAAATGTAGTACCCATATTCAAAAAGGAGACAGAGCATCAGCGTCAATTAACGCCGATCAGTTTGACGTCAGGGGGAAAATTTCGAATCAATTATGGCAGATAGCATCCGATCGCATTTAGAGAAAAGCAAATTAATTTACGACTCAACGGGTTTACAAAGGAAAATCTTGTCTAACAAATCTGCTAACGTTTTTTAGGAAAGTCTTCGAGGTATTAAATAATGACGAAAATTACGATGTTATTTACTTAGACTTTAGCAAAGCATTTGACAGAGTACCGCATCAGAGGCTTTGAGAAAATAAGGCTCATAGTATCGAGGAAAGTTTTAAATTGGATAAAATCATGGTCACCGATAGAACGAGGAGGATCGCGTAGATGGAAATCTGAGGGGGCTGTAAACCAGTGGGGTTCCCAGGGTCAGTACTAGGCCCACTTGTTCATAATCTACATAAACGATCTAGATATTGGTCAGTACATAAGCAAGTTTGCAGATGACACCAAAATAGGGCAGCAAATTAATTCAAGGCAGGATGCAAATGCATTACAGGAAGATCTAAATAAGCTGCAGGGTGGTTTGAAATGGAAATGAAATTCAACACCAGCAAGTGCAAGCGCACTTAATATTGGAAGAACAAATATTTATAATGTTTACAGCCTTAACAACATCAACCTAGAGAAGTCGACTTGTGAAAGAGACCAAGGGTACATGTAAGCCCGACCTACGCCAAGAAAACAGTGCGTTAATGTTCGATAAGGCAAACAGAGTATTGGGTTTATATTCAGAAGTGTAAGTAAGAGTGCAGAGGTCTTATTGCACTATATCTTGCGCTAGTCAGGCCGCACCTCGATTATGCGGTTCAGTTCTGGTGCCCTATTATAGAATGGATATAAATTCACTAGTGTGGGTGCAGCGAAGAATGACAAAAATGATTCGGGACCAGAAACCTTCCATATCAGGATAGGTTAAAGAAACTTAACTTGCATTCCTAGAAAGACAAGAGTGAGATATGATAGAAGTATTTAAGAAAGGAAGCGAATCAAAGGGATATAGATAAAGTTCTTATAATATCCGAGCAGGATAGGACTTGGAGCAACGGATTCAAGTTGGATAAGTTTAGGTTTAGGAGGAGACAGGAAGAAACTGGTTCACAAATAGGTGGTGGACGAGTGGAACAAGCTAGCAACTTTGTAGTAAGGGAACTCTGGAAAGTTTCAAAAGGAGGCTAGATAGATTCATGGATGATAGAGAGTGATAATCTCGACAGAGCTGCCATGCACAGGCCAACCGGCCTATTGCAGACTCTTTATTTTCTTATGTTCTTATATATTCATTCATTATTCTTCTGGTAATGTCCTTCATAAATTTCTGGAAGCTGCTGCCCGCCTATACCCCTACATTAAGTGAGAATCAACGTCAGCAATCAGGCCAATAAGGTAAGAAATAGGTGATGCCATCATATAGCGAGTCAGTTAAGTTAGGTTTGTTTGGTTTTAGTGGGGTTTTTTTTCTCGGAAAACGTCAAACGAAAAAAAAATCGCAAAAAAACCCGGCTAATTTCCGCCAAAAATGATGATCTTAATCGGTCTTAACACAAATACACTAGAAAAATATATTTTTTACTTGCTAAAAAATGCAAATTTACCCTTTCATATTCACTAAGTTTCGTTTATTTTATAAATAATTTATTTAACACATTGGTTAAACAACAACGGTGTCCACTATAAAAACCGGAAAGTCCAGAGTTTTTAAAATCGTTTTCGATGAATTACGGCCGTGGAACAGTCAGCCATTGGTGACTATCCACGGCCATCATAGAACAATATTTTCAAAACAATGGATTACTGTTTTTTATAGTGACACCGTTGAGGTTTGTGACAATGTATTAGAAATAATTTAACTCACCTCAGAGAGTATGAAACACTCGCTCAACAAACCTAACCCCACTTTTTACAGCCCTCAGACTCCCATATTAAACAGAAACAACTTACTATGATATGGTGTAATTTGAGGTTTTTTCTGGACGATCCGATCCGATGGGATGGTGATAAGAGAGCCTATTGGCTCAGGAAGGTGGAAGACGGTGTAGGAGGAAGGTAAACGTTAGTAAATAGGAAATACAGGAGACTGACAGCAGGCGGACTGTCCACCGTGCGGGGTGAGACCAGCCGGTTGCTGCTGTGGCCCAGGCGGCCGAGTGATGGCGGGGAAATGATGACGATTAACAACAGACTTGGCACACAAACCTAATTCTATTTCACAAATACTGTCTATTTAAAGGAACAATGCCGTGGTCTTTGAACAATTGAAGGGTCTTGTTGTCTTTATCCATTAATTCACAAAATACGTCCATATAGGACAGGCGACAACACACGCCTCATTACCGCCGGCGCCGGGAAGACGAACTAGTGCGCTCCTAGGTGCCTAATTATCTACCAAACGAAGCATTTCCACAAGAAATGATTATCACATCAGAACTCACGGATGAAAATAAATTAGGAAATTATAGCCCCTACTAAGTAACTACTAGCGGACTGACAACTACGGTGACAATAAGCTGGTTACCAACATGTTTCTTCAATTCAGTGGTTGCCTTATGGCCCAGTATTATGCTGCAAAAACAAGCAAATGACTTTACATTAAAGATTTTTTAAAAATATAAAATTTACTTATATTTTTACAGAGTTTAACGACCGTCACGACTTTTAAAACAAAGTGAAATCGAGGATATTCCACGTAAGCACAGGAGAATCTTATACGACACACTTCACCTCGCGGGTGGTCGAGTTGCCGTTTTTATAGATTAGCTCCTAAAATTTTCGTCTGAAGTTTTCCTGTATATATAATATGACTGCATTATCATATACTTAATCACGCATTGCTACTATAAAGGTAGAAGACACTAATCTTAAACGAGTAAACATTCTGTGGCTGTGTCAACAGTAAAGTCACACACAATAAACTAACACCACTCTCACAGTGAAAATATAAAGAAGAACAAACGGTGAATAACATCAACAGAAGATGTTGAATTACAGGTGATGTGAGAATAAAAATACAGCAACCACCGTCTGGAAGGTCATAGCCGGGTCAAATGAACTCCAGGTCAAAGGTCAATATTTTAACTTCTTATAATACACAGATATATAATTGATAATAGATTGACAGCAGTGGAGGGGTGGTGGGGTAATACTCCAAGTTTATGGCAAAAAAATCTTAAATCCAAGGACAAAATACTAACCACAGATACATCATCATTAAAATCAAGTCAAGTTCTGAGTGTTGGCTCAAGTTCTACATTGCCACTAAAGAGTAAACAGTAAGATTATTAAAAAACTACAAAAAAGCTTAATAAAAGATAATTAAGAACGTGATATAAGAGAGATTTCAAGTCAATAAAACACTTATCATATCTACATCGATAAAGACAGTTTTTTTAGTTTAACAAATTCATTGGCAGAGCTTGTAGTAAAAGTTTGCCTATTCTGAGTAATTCAGTCAGGTCTTGACACTGAGGGTGGTATCACTTCTCAATGTCACGCAGGACAGAGGTTCACACACAAAGAAATACATCATATTCATTAACAACTATAAATGTATATAGGTCAGGTTCATATGGGAATGTCACTGTTCACTGCCATGCAGGACAGAGGTTCGTACACAAAGAGTTGCATCATATTCATTGACAGTACATATACATATATGTAAACACACACACACACAATATACATACATATACATATATACATACACATACATGCACATGTACATATACATGCACACAGCACATACATACATATACGTCGGTCAGATTCATGCGGGTAATGTCACTGTTCACATGGATAAAGGTTCGTACACAAAGAATGCATCACATTCATACTATGTATAGGTCAGATTCATGTGGGTAATGCCACTGTTCACTGCCACGCAGGACAGAGGTTCGTACACAAAGAAGGAAATACATCACATTCATCAGCAGTATATAGGTCAGTGGATCACATACATTGGAGTCATATTCTAATTGAAGACTAATCAGTGTGGGCCAGCAAATTTGGGATAAACAGCAAGAATCCTGCCAACACCTGATTCAATGAAGTAATTACATAGTTCAAGATACAATAGGTCAGGTGGCTCGAAGTCTTTGACAGTGTCACATTCAATAATATAGTGTTCAAGTGTATACTTTGTTTATCACAAAGTTTACATGCTGAGTGTTCCGGGTATGGGCACAGCAAACTAACTGCCAGATGTGTCTGTATCCCAGCCTAATCCTGCCCACGACTACATCACATTGTCTGATTCTGTCTTATGGGCCATACCGGTACCCTCTTGTTACAATTCATATTTACTAATGCTACAACTGTCAGGTCTCTCTGCATTTCTCAATTCTTCTAGATCAGAGTTCATGATTCTGACTTGAATGTTTTTAATTACAGCATTGGACAGACCAAGGTCACGGTCAACATTTTCTTTCTTACATGCCTCATTGGCCAGTCTATCAGCACGGTCATGATACAAAAGAGATCGTAAGTAGAATAATGAGAGAATTTATACAAGCCACGAGAAGTAAACAAACACACACAGAGTATCATTAACATTATGAAGTGAGATAGGAGAAACACGGTAAATAATGAATGGCATGCAAAACACTACTGACCTGAAGCTGACGACGACACACACACAGTCATAGGATGTGCAACAATGGCTAGAATGTAGAGATAACTGCAAACTCTCTCTCTCCCCACAGTCCTCACGTGTGTACAGCTCAAAAGTAAAAGGTGAGTGATCTTCGTTACTTTGAGATAAGCCACAACAAATTATCAAAGCGACATTTTCAGGCTATGGAGAGAGAGAGAGAGAGAGAGAGAGAGAGAGAGAGAGAGGAGACCAGCACGACCACTGAAACACACAATCCCTTAATGGGGTGGTGGGGGGACTGGTGGTAAGGAGACAGAGGGGTGGGGGACTGGTAAGGAGACAGAGGGGTGGGGTGGGCAGAGGGGTGGCGGGGGGGTGGTAAGGAGACAGAGGGGTGAGGGGGGGACTAGTGGTAAGGGGACAGAGGGGTGGCGGGGGGGACTAGTGGTAAGGAGACAGAGGGTGGCGGGGGGGACTATTGGTAAGGGACAGAGGGGTGGCGGGGGGGGACTAGTGGTAAGGGGACAGAGGGGTGGCGGGGGGGACTAGTGGTAAGGAGACAGAGGGTGGGGGGGACTAGTGGTAAGGGACAGAGGGGTGGCGGGGGGACTGGTGGTAAGGGGACAGAAGGGTGGCGGGGGGACTAGTGGCAGGGACAGAGGGGTGGCGGGGGGGACTGGTGGTAAGGACAGAGGGTGGCGGGGGGGGACTGGTGGTAAGGGACAGAGGGGTGGCGTGGGGGGGACTAGTGGTAAGGAGACAGAGGGGTGGCGGGGGGGGACTAGTGGTAAGGGACAGAGGGGTGGCGGGGGGGACTGGTAAGGAGACAGAGGGGTGGCGGGGGGGACTACATGGTGGGGACAGAGGGGTGGCGGGGGGGGACTAGTGGTAAGGGACAGAGGGTGGTGGGGGGACTAGTGGTAAGGAGACAGAGGGTGGCGGGGGGACTAGTGGTAGGGACAGAGGGGTGGCGGGGGGGACTGGTGGAAGGGGACAGAAGGGTGGCGGGGGGACAGGTAAGGGACAGAGGGGTGGTGGGGGACTGGTGGTAAGGGACAGAGGGGTGGCGGGGGGACTAGTGGTAAGGGACAGAGGGGTGGCGGGGGGGACTAGTGGGACAGAAGGGGTGGTGGGGGGGGACTAGTGGTAGGGGACAGAGGGGTGGCGGGGGGGACTAGTGGTAAGGGACAGAGGGGTGATGGGGGACTAGTGGTAAGGGGACAGAGGGGTGGCGGGGGGGACTAGTGGTGGGGACAGAAGGGGTGGGGGGGACTAGGTGGGACAGAGGGGTGGTGGGGGGACTAGTGGGTGGGGACAGAGGGGTGGCGGGGGGGACTAGTGGTAAGGGACAGAGGAGGTGGGGGGGGACTAGTAAGGGGACAGAGGGGTGGCGGGGGGGACTAGGGTAAGGGACAGAGGGGCGGGGGGACTAGTGGTAAGGGACAGAGGGTGGCGGGGGGGAACAGGGTAAGGAGACAGAGGGGTGGCGGGGGGGACTAGTGGTAAGGGACAGAGGGTGGCGGGGGGGGACTGGTGGTAAGGGACAGAGGGTGGCGGGGGGGACTATGGTAAGGGAAGAGGTGGCGGGGGGAATAGGGTAAGGAGACAGAGGGGTGGCGGGGGGGGACTAGTGGTGGGAGGGACAGAGGGGTGGGTGGGGGGGGACTGGTGGTAAGGAGACAGAGGGGTGGCGGGGGGGACTATGGTAAGGGACAGAGGGGTGGCGGGGGGGGACTAGTAAGGGGACAGGTGGCGGGGGGACAGAGGTGGGGGGGACTAGTGGGTGGGACAGAGGGGTGGCGGGGGGACTAGGGCAGGGACAGAGGGGTGGCGGGGGGGACTAAGTGGTAAGGGACAGAGGTGGCGGGGGGAATAGTGGTAAGGGACAGAGGGGTGGCGGGGGGGACTAGGCAGGGACACAGAGGGTGGCGGGGGACTACTGGTAAGGGACAGAGGGGTGGCGGGGGGGACTAGTGGGTAAGGGACAGAAGGGTGGGGGGGGACTAGTGGTAAGGGGACAGAGGTGGCGGGGGGGGACTAGGCAAGGGACAGAGGGGTGGCGGGGGGACTAGTGGTAAGGGACAGAGGGGTGGCGGGGGAGACTAGTGGGGACAGAGGTGGCAAATAAGGGACAGAGGTGGTGGGGGACTAGGTGGTGGGACAGAGGGTGGTGGGGGGGACTAGTGGTAAGGGGACAGAGGGTGGCGGGGGGACCAGTGGGTGACAGAGGGTGGCAGGGGGGACTAGGTGGACAGGGATGGCGGGGGTCTAGTGGCAAGGAGACAGAGAGGTGGCGGGGGGACTAGTGGTAAGGGGACAAAGGGGTGGCGGGGGGACTAGTGGTGAGGGACAGAGGGGTGGCGGGGGGGGACTAGTGGTAAGGGACAGAGGGTGGCGGGAGGGGACAGAGGGGTGGCGGGGGGGGACTAGGTGGTAAGGGGAGAGAGGGGTGGCGGGGAGGGGACAGAGGGGTGGAGGGGGGCAGAGGGGTGGCGGGGGGGGGAGAGGGTGGTGGGGGGGACAGAGGGTGGCTGGAAGGACAGAGGGGTGGCGGGGGGACTAAGTGGTAAGGGACAGAGGGGTGGCGGGGGGGGCTAGTAGTAAGGAGACAGAGGGGTGGCGGGGGGGAATAGTGGTAAGGACAGAGGGGTGGCGGGAGGACAGAGGGGTGGCGGGGGGGGACTAGTGGTAAGGGAGAGGGGTGGCGGAGGGACAGAGGGGTGGCGGGGGACTAGTGGTAAGGGACAGAGGGCATGGAGGTCTAGCAAGGAGACAGAGGTGTGGTGGGGGACTAGTGGGCAGAGGTGGCAGAGGTGGGTGGGGACGGGGAAAGGGGAGAGAGGGTGGTGGGAGGGACAGAGGGGTGGTGGGGGACTAGTGGTAAGGGGACAGAGGGGTGGTGGGAGGGGACAGAGGGGCAGGGGGGGGACTAGTGAAAGGGGAGAGGGGTGGTGGGAGGACAGAGGGGTGGTGGGGACAGAGGTGGTGGGGCAGGAGACAGAGGGGTGGTAAATAGGGTAAGGGGACAGAGGGGTGGCGGGGGGGACAGAGGGGTATGGGGGGACTAGTGGTAAGGGGACAGAGGGGTGGCGGGAGGACAGAGGGGTGGCGGGGGGGGACTAGTGGTAAGGGACAGAGGGTGGCGGAGGACAGAGGGTAAAGGTGAGGCCATGGGGGGGACAGAGGGGTGGCGGGGGACAGAGGGGTGGCGGAAGAGCAGAGGGTGGCGGGGGGACTAGTGGTAAGGGACAGAGGGGTGGCGGGGGGCTGGGTAAGGGACAGAGGGGTGGCGGGGGGGGACTAGTGGAGGGACAGAGGGTGGCGAGGGGGGACTAGTGGTAAGGGACAGAGGGGCAGGGGGGGACGGTGGTAAGGGACAGAGGGGTGGTGGGGGGACCAGTGGTAAGGGGACAGAGGGGTGGTGGGGGGGGACTAGTGGTAAGGGACAGAGGTGGCGGGGGGGGGACCAGTGGTAAGGACAGAGGGGTGGCGAGGGGGGACTGGTGGTAAGGGGACAGAGGGGAGGGGGACTAGTGGTAAGGACAGAGGGTGGCGGGGTGACCAGTGGAAGGGACAGAGGCGGTGGGGGACTAGTGGTAGGGACAGAGGGTGGAGGGGGCAACTAGTGGTAAGGAGGCAGAGGGGTGGCGGGGGGACTGGTGGTAAGGGACAGAGGGGTGGCGGGGGGACTGGTGGTAAGGGACAGAGGGGTGGGGGGGGACTAGTGGTAAGGGGACAGAGGAGTGGGGGGGGGACTGGTGGTAAGGGACAGAGGGGTGGTGGGGGACAGGGGTGGGTGGAGGGGACAGAGGGTTGGCGGGAAGGACAGAGGGGTGGTGGGGGGGACAGAGGGGTGGTGGGGGGGGACTGGTGGTGGGACAGAGGTGGAAGGACAGAGGGGTGGCGGGGGGGGGACAGAGGGGTGGTGGGGGGACTGGTGGTAAGGGGACAGAGGTGGCTGGGGGACAGAGGGGTGGCGGGGGGACAGATTTGATGATTTTTGCTTGCAGTAAGCATGACAGTACTTCCACTCAACCCTGGTGAGCGGTAAAAGGAGATTACAGAGTAGGGTTTACAAAGGGTCATAATACCAACCCTGCTGTTGTGATATTATGGCACTGAATGTTACACAGTATTTCATTTACATTATTTGTTTAGTTTTATACATAAAGGTACTTATTTCACAAATGTGTGAGAACAGGCGTGTGAGGCAGTATGTTCTGCCTACACTTTGTTACTACATTTACGTGGGAGGTATTTCACACACAGCGTATTGGTTTGGTACACAGAGAACTGATATAGTTACTATGCAAAAAAGTGGGATACAATCTTAATATGTCGGCTATCTTGCCATTAGAGATGAAGGTTGTGCCATTTACACACAGGTGCTTGGACCTGTCCTCAAAGGTTCTATCTTCAAACAAATGAGATAGAAGTATGTGGGCCACATGTACACACACATCCTTTACATATTTAGTCTTGTTTACATCTGCTTGAGGAACATACCCAGAGGTACTTATATTCTAAATTTAACCTAGTTACAAATATTTTGTATCTAGTGATTTGTTATTGTCCATATACATGTTTCATTGATACATCTCATCATGGTAACCTGTTGATCGACTAAGTGCCTGCTTGCACTTGTTACTTGCGTCAAACACAACAAGTTTTTCCTACACAGTTTTATGGTTTTGACAGACCCAAATTGTATTCAACGGTGTTTTTTAGACGCGAGTTTGGCGAGGGTCAACTCTGGTTACATGAGGAGATTTATGTGAGAGGGGATTTACAATAAGCTGACCTGACACCCCGGTCAACAAGGCAAGCATATTTGTGTCTGGCCTGAAGACAAAGATGACAACCTGAGTCGAGTGGGTGCCAAGGGCAAGCAGTGAGATAGAGAGTCAGTGATGATGAGACTGTCAGTAACAGTGGTTTCAATGAATTTAATAGCTGTGAGTATGGCAACTACCAGTTTGTAGAGTGGATGCTCACAGCACTTAACTTTCACTATATACGTTGTGTTGAAACAATAGCATTTCCACCCCTTCCCCACAGGCGGTGAGTAGAGATCCATCAGTGTAGATGGCCTGTGTGATATTATCACGTCTGTAGAGTGTGTATGTGTTCAAGAGCTCAATTTGGCAGTGTGTGGAGAATAAATGCTTTGTATATTAATTTTTCAGGTGATACGTCGGTGGACAGGATATCGAAGGGAACTGTCCGCCAGGTGGCAGGAAGCGCTGTTGTGTTCTCAACTCTTGTACAGGTGGCTCAGTCCAAACATCTTCATATGTGTAGTTAGAAGCCTGGAATCATTTAGACTCAGTAGTCCCATGGTTCATGCCATTCTAGCAATTTAAGGAAACAATGTTATCAGATCACCACGCAGAAGCTCAGGCTACCACGAGGTTGATCATTATTCTATTTTACTGGGTATGTTTTTTCATATATTTTAAACGGACATCAGGATAATTCTGAGGGCTTTATGCATTTGAGCTTGTTTTCCTGTCACGAATGACCAGGCTGGTGCGTGGTAATCTATCAGAGATTTTATAGCCTAGGTACATTGTTTTAAAACTCTAATATTAGCACCATAGTGTGGCTGTACCGCCAACTTCTAAGAGAGTCTCAGTCTGTCAAGCCATCAAGGGTTAGCTGTTTGTATGGCAAGGGTAGGGTACAAGCGACGGAAACACCAAGATATTTCAAAGAAGAAACATAGTCAATAGTGTTGTTACTATTGAACTTGCGGGGTCGCGTTTGCGGGTTACCAGCTTGTTTGTTGAACACCTTAGTTTTGCAGCGGGAGAAACAAGACCGAGGTGTTCACAGGCTGCATACATGGTTTCAGGTGGTTTATTTCACGATGATAGTATGTATAAGAATATCACACAAAGATACGATTGAGATGTTGCCTGTATTAAATTTAATAATGCATTTACAAGAACATCGAACAAAGTGGGGCTAAGTACTCACCTTAAGGGGTACCAAGTTGCATATCTTTTAACTTCACTTGTAACCTGAAACAGTGCAGCAGCCTGTTGGTTAGGTAACCACTTATCCAGTGTAACAGCTACCTCTATATCCATTGGCCAAGCTATACACACATGTTTGCTGGGCAAATATCAAATGCAAGTAGGTCAAGAAATGTGGTGTATTTGTGTTTCATCACCATGCACATAGAAATGTGTGATGCAATTATGTACACTTTACCATGGGTGAAGATGAGGAGAGACATGTGTTTTCTGATTTTATATAAGAGTCTCCCAAGAACCATCTCTCAAAGGTTTACACAGGCAGTGGTTAGTGATATGGACGAAAGGCATCAGGTTGCCAAAGGGCTGATGTAACGAAGTGTACAATTTG
>NW_024742692.1:0-12069 GCF_018991925.1 Homarus americanus
CCCAGCTGACGAGTGCTTCCTCCCAGGTGACGAGTGCTTTCCTAGCTGACGAGTGCCCCCTCCCCGCTGACGAGTTCTTCCACCGAGCTGACGAGTGCCCCATCCCAGCTGACGAGTGCCCCCGTTAGTAAATCGTTGCTCCGCCAGTGTGTACACAAGCCTAATAGATTATCATGCACTATAAATTGTGTGTGTAGTTAGAGGATTTTTCGTATGTTTTGTTGATACAGTAAACTTGGCTAACAATTTGGCCCATCTTCCTGTTCTATAAATCTGATTAAAAACATCGAAAACTTCATCAGGTTCGACGTAAGTTAAGTTAGGTTAGGTTAGGATGAAAGGTTAGATTAGGTAAGCGTGGGACATGTTAAGTTAGGTTAGGTTAGGTTAGTTTGGTTTAGGGTTGGTTGGGTTAGTATGGATTCGGTTAGGGTGGATCAGGTTAAGGTAGGCTTAAATGTAACTCTTAATACTAACAAGACAGAGATCTGTTGGTGTACTTGGAGAAGAGGCGGTGTAGCTGTGTGCAGCCCCGCTGTCAACGCTTCAGATAGTTGTCCACTGATCTCATTTTTTAATGGTGTAAAATGTACAGTATATGAAGGTGGGTCCCCACAACCCTCCAAATGGACGCGTCTCTGTTTGAAGATCGTGTTAACATCTCGTCATAACTTACGGTTTATCTCCAGTATAATATTACGATGTAAATCACTGTGTACCATTACTAAGTCCAGTTTATTTTAGTGTTTATGTGAAAAATAAGGTTGATGCAGCTCATATGATGCAGCTCTATGATGCAGCTCATAATGATGCAGCTCATATGATGCAGCTCATAATGATGCAGCTCTATGATGCAGCTCATAATGATGCAGCTCATATGATGCAGCTCATAATGATGCAGCTCTATGATGCAGCTCATAATGATGCAGCTCATAATGATGCAGCTCATAATGATGCAGCTCATAATGAAGCAGCTCATAATGATGCCAGCTCATAATGATGCAGCTCATAATGATGCAGCTCATATTGATGCAGCTCATAATGATGCAGCTCATAATGATGCAGCTCATAATGATGCAGCTCATAATGATGCAGCTCATAATGATGCAGCTCATCATCCACAACTGTTTTAGGAGTTATTGTCCTCGACTGTTTCTCTGTTAACTTAAAGTGATCAATAATTTGGCCAGATAGTGACGTGACGTGTTGACTGTTCACTATCAACTTTATATTTAACTGTTACTGTAATACTCAAGCTTAACGACCCTAACTGCTTGACAGAAGAAAGTTAGCGGGATGAGTATACCTTTATACAAAAATATTCTTGTTTTTATTTGTTTAAATATGTTTGGTTGTGTGGCCAGCGACGTGCTCGGTTATGGCCGCCACCAACAGTATTAGAGGACCTTTGGTATACAGAGACATACACAGTATACCAACACTATGTTACAGTCATCTTCCTCTAAGTACAGTTCTTTATCAAACACCAAAAATATTGTTTGTAGTGCCATGGAAAATAATAATGACATGTAAATTAGACAGTTAAGTTCATCCGTTTGTCATGACAGCGAGTACAGTAATTATTAGTGAAAATGTTTGACGCTAATTCATATCACTTTTGAAATCTTTCCATTCACTTAAGTTTTCAGTAACATTTCAGAATTAGATAAATCAATACATAAGAAATCCGCGTTATATTTCCGATAATATCAGACGTCAATTGTCAGTGAATAAATATTTTGAATGTTTATCTTTCTGATACAAATTATACATTGACTGCATCACTTAGTACACTGACACATTTCTGGCTGTTTATTTGTGGTTGAATTTACATAAAAACTTATATAATTCACAAGAGCTTCCCCATTCTAGGAGTTAAGAAAATCGTAAGAAACAGCGCAAATATGATTGATATTCATGAACATAAAACGAAACAATTATATTTGTATGCAGGACCAATTTTATCACCTAACTAAATGGTCTAATTGTTTTCCTGTTGCTAAGCTTATCATTACAGACGTCTCCAAATAAAAGTGAATAATTGTAGACTGAAGAACATCTGTATATACTGTAGAACAACAAATACAAAGATACTATGATACATTATACACTATCATAATGCAAGTAAATCACTGTAGGTTTACCTATTTTCTCAACGCGTAATATTTACTCCCCAAAAGAAAACGGATCCACGGATATGTACTGTACAACATTCACCTCAGCACCAATCTGCCTTCCTTAACCAATTCTAATCATCTCCAATATCTGTTCTATGGTCTGGATCACCTCTGCTTGACGTTCCTGGGTCAGAATATATATTGAGGCTCTTGTAGATATGACTGTGTGTTATATTCACGTCATTAATGTTGCCTTGCAATATCTCGGCGTATGTGGGTCAATATGGCACCGTCGATTATGCCAAATATAGTCGTAATATATCTGTTATTTTCGCGTTTTAAGGATGTTTTGTTAAAGGAAAACATATTGAGTTAAAGTATTTTGATAAAGCTGGTTGTTTGTTAGGTATGGAGAGAAGTAAACCTTTGTTTTAATAGATCACAGAACTAGGTGTGTTAACAGCCAGTATGGGCCATTGAGTTTATTATTATATTTACCAGTTTTGATAAAACTTAGTGAGGAATATCAATCTATTATCATAGGGCTAAAGGCTGGCGAGTGTGAATAGTGAGGTTTTTGTTGTTGTCCCTCCCTCTCTCACCTCGTTGTGTTGGCGGCAACTCCATACCATACACAAACAGCTGGACGAGATGGACTCCCGGCCGGCCACCCTCCATCACTTGAGATAAACCGCTACTACTTTGATCACAACAACACGCTGATGTGATCTATTTTGTTGGAATCTATCATCAGTTAGTGACTAATATGGTCAGTCGGTATTACTGTATAACAATTAATACAGTGACCTGAAGCTGTCATAGGTACGAGTATGTTATAAGATTATGAAGACAAAATATTTATGTTTGTTCAGACACACTGTTACAGCACTAAGGAACTCAGGTGTCACTAATTATTATTATTATTTTTACCAGAAGGTTTTAGGATAATAAGTTCCTCACAGCCATGCTTCCTAACTCCACAGTTCAGGTGGAAATTGTCAAAAGGAGCTTCAAAGGCTCTGAATCCTCAATTTAATTTGAATCAGACAGCGGTAGGACAAGGAACAAGGAAGACACGAGGAAGGCCATGATTTGGGTCAGGAGCTCTTCATGGACCTCCCGAGATACACACACTCCAAAAAGTATCTTTACGGAGCAGTCCGATGAATTTCCAAATGAACACCGTGACTCCTGTTGTCTCGGTAGGGTTGTCAAGGTGATTCATCCCTTGTGTTTGTCTCACACGAAATGTTTAAGATACTTGTATGAGTGTGTGTACACTATATCTTGAGACTCATGAAGACGAAGAACAAAGCTCAAAGGGATTAATTTCCAATGCCAAATTTTTGGAAGAAACATAAGAATTAAAGAATATAAATTATACCAATGATTCTTTATTTTCAACCGAAAAATAAAATGGTAGTTTTAACAAGAGAAGGGGAGGGGGAAAAGGGGGAGGAAGGGAGGAAAAGGGGGGAAGAGGGTCATTTCTGGAGGTGCTCGCAGTCCTCTCGTACAGTATACGACACTGCCCCGCCAAGCACCGCCTGCGGGATATTACTTTAACAGTTTTGGAATAAAATTTGATCTTACTTCTGTACAGTGAATTGTGGCGATATCTGTTGCTAAAAGGAGATTATTATTATTATTATTATTATTATTATTATTATTATTATTATTATTATTGTTATTATTATTATTATTATTATTATTATTATTATTATTATTATTATTATTATTATTATTATTATTATTATAGGAAGGATTAAATCTTTAGATGTAAAAAGAATGATCAACCTTCGAGAGGAATTTAGTGATTAAGACGTGAATTTGATCAGTATTATAAACTAAATATAAATTGTTTATGTGTTGTAGGTATTTATGGCGGGATGACTCTTACAAACGTTACATCCCAGAACAAAAGTCTTCATCATAAATGGTTACGAGTAAAGAAGACATAAATGTGTCTATTGATGCTACTCAATTAAGCTGATGTGAACAGGTAAATGAGAGATGCCATCATCATTTTACGGAGAAATGTTGAAATGCTAACATAGACACGAGAGTCACTCATTAACGTCATCAAACAAGGCACTTCAACAAACGGTCGCCGACACTTACAGACACACGAGAGTCACTCATTAACGTCATCAAACAAGGCACTTCAACAAACGGTCGCCGACACTTACAGACACACGAGAGTCACTCATTAACGTCATCAAACAAGGCACTTCAACAAACGGTCGCCAACACTTACGGGCAACACAAATTGTTTTTGAGCCAACAGCGTAAGTTACCAGTGAGGTAATTAATGTAGAGGTAGTGAGTCACCTGACGTGATAACACCTGGCGCTACACCTGTACTACTGTTGTTATTGTGGCCCTCCGGTGTGTGTGTGTGTGTGTGTGTGTGTTGGGGGGGAGGGGAGGGATTTGTAACCACTTTCGTGGTCGTCTTCACAAGAAGTTTTGGGAATACAGTTATTGTTGTGTGCTGTCAGTACTGGTAATAACCACGTTTACTTTACAATACATTATTGTTGTATCTTTACTACAGAGACGTGGTTGCTTCTTTATAACTTTAGTGTATTAACCAACATACAACCATTGACTCTCGGTGTTTATAAGATCCTACAAGCTCTACAGTCCTTATGACCAAAACAAAATACAACGTTAGTGATATTTGTCCAGTGAGGTGTTGTGGACAGGTGGGTGAGGCGCCCTCCATCAAACACAACACTCTCAGATATACATCGTTCTCGATAGTCGATATATGGAACACTACAAATATTGGCACCAAAACAACTCTCCGTACTCAGCTATCAGACACCACAGCCAGGCAGGCGGTCACTATAAGTCAGACTCCTCAATCTAGTGTTTACTGTACAAAAACACTTACTATAGTGAGGTAGAGGAAGGCTTCATACACACACATGAAGGCCACATGTTGACGGCCCGTGCAAAATAACTTGACAGAAATGCCATTAAAAGATTTTAATTTATTCTTCTGTATAAAGAAAGAAAATATTTGGTCAACGTGTGGTACCCATGTTGACTTATAGAGATGAGGCCAAGAGGTTAAATGAACATACCTGTATTATATATACTGAACTGATGAGAGATGTCTTCATCCTGCAGTGGATTTATACTGACTCATCATCATCACCATCATGAATATAGAAATACATACACATATACAATACATCCACTACACACACACACACACACACACACACACACACACACACACACAAGCACACTACACACACTACTACTACTACTTTGCTGTCACTCGGAATCGAGTATGATGATCATCCAGCTATGATACAATGATATGAGTTATTACGATGTCACTCTAGGTTGGTGAGTTCTGAGGTGACGAAAGAGGCTGACATGGGACCGAGGGTTGATCACAGATGCTGCACAAGGGGCCAGCATCTAGTGGGAGGGCGTTAAAAGGCCTTCGGCGTTGGCGCTTGTCAGCCTCAAGCTATGTGCAGTCAGGCCAACCTGAAAGTATTGACACCTTGTGTGGTGCTCTGCCAAGTTGGCTGGTGTGGAGCAATCATCTGCCAGGTGAAGGGTCGACTTGGCACACACACACACACACACACACACATATATATATATATATATATATATATATATATATATATATATATATATATATATATATATATATATATATATATATATATATATATATAAATATAAAATGTGTTTGTGAGAGGACATATTATAATAATAATAATAATAATAATAATAATAATAGGTGTTGACTTACCACACTATAGAGGCTGGTCATTATACAGTGCTCACGTGCTCCTACGTTTAAGAAATAATTATGAAGGTATTTTAGGTAGACTAATGTTATTGAATTATCTTGTATCTTTATATATTGGTTAATACAGGAGGGTGACACACTAGTGTTTACTAGGGAGTTAAACACACACACACACACACACACAACATACACACACACATACACACACACACACACACACACACACACACAGCTTATCATTAATATTAATATTGGCCATTGGTCATTACGACACCAGACTTTAACCTGAACCTAGTGCACACCAGACTTTAACCTGAACCTAGTGGAGGTCTTTTGACCAGTGATGCATACAGTGGTGGCCAGTCACCGTGAACTGCCTCTGGACCCAGCCAGCGCCAGGTGCCTGTAGTCCTGGTACAGTGTTGCCTCCGGGAGCTTCTACTACACTATTACACACACGATTTGTTAACTAATTTCACTGGTCGACAGGAATGAGAGCTTTAATACTGCAAACAACTAATGGTGGTTATCTAGTTCATTAGTAAATGAGTATAAGTATTGTATTTTACTAAAGAATGTGAGTATAATGTAACCCTTCTGTTGTCTTGTTCTTGTTTATAAACCTCAGTTCCAACCAGTTGCTTCCATACTACATTATTATTATTATTATTATTATTATTATTATTATTATTATTATTATTATTATTATTATTATTATTATTATTATTATTATTATTATTATTATTATTATTATTATTGTTATTATTATTATTATTATTATTATTATTATTATTATTATTATTATTATTATTATTATTATTATTATTATTATTATTATATTATTATTATTATTATTCATAATTTTCAATTCACCCAGACAGTAACCTTTCACACATCCATACCATCTGGCAGAGGTTTGCCATATATGGTCTTTCCTCCTTGGTCTCTTTAATTCCTTCCTTTTTACCTGGTCGTATAGTGCAGGTCATTCTGGACGGTCTTTTCTCAACTCGTCTCCCTCATAATGCTGGAGAGACTCAGGTGTTCCGTATCAGCACCAACATTTGTTTACACATTAATGAGCTTCCTTCAGTGACAAACAACTCTATTCACTCCTGTGTAGATGACTCAACCCTCCGGAGATCCTTCTCTTTGACTGTCTCCGTCTCACCTGATGAGATCTTGACTGCCAGACCTCAAAGGTAGACAGTAGTTGAGTAAGTTGCCTCCCACTTGGCTTCCTTCAGAACTAAGAAAACAATATTTGGCAACAAATAACTTTTGACAGCGCCATCATCCCAGCACCACACAACATTGAGATTTTAAGCCTCACCTTTACTTCAGGTCTTGTCACGAAAAATTTAATCAGTAAAATAGCCGAACCTTAACTCACCAGTGTAACTTTATTAGTGTAACTCTTGTTCTCTCCCAGACATGTTACTGCTGTTGTGTGATGTTGGGAGACTTCTTTTGTGTTAAAAAATCATGAAATTATTGTTATTTTTTATAATTTTATTATTATTTCTACAGTATTGTTACTTTTCACTATTATCATTATTATTTGTGTTGCGAATACTGTTATTCTCTTTTATTTTGCTATTATTAATTATGATTTGTGTTATATTGCCATTAATATTATTAATGTTATCATTTCACGAGTTGTCAGGTGGATTTAGTGCAACATTGCAGCGTTACAGTTCCTGGCGTTTCTTCGTTGCTACAAAAAGGTAAAGCTGTCTGTAGTAGAGGAAGTGTTGCTGTAGAGACACAAACATTCTGTGTTACCTGGGTGTTGGACGTCGTCTTGGACAGTTAAGTCATCATTGACCTAAGGAGGTTAACCTTCCCGTTGCCGTCTTCAGGGCCCACTGGGGGGATGGTCTGTTTATTTGTCTTTCTTGCTGTCCGGGTGATATCTAAGGCACGTATTTTTTTTCTAGTTCTTCTCATATATATCTCGTCAGTCCATACAGCACGCGGACTTCCATATACAAAAACAATACCTCACTAGTCGGGAATCAAACCCTGGACCTCTGCATGTGAACAGGGATCGCCTGTTAACAAACAGAGGTCCAGGGTTCGATTCCCGACTAGTGAGGTATTGTTTTTGTGTATGGAAGTCCACGTGCTATATGGACTGATGAGATACAGTATACAATAATGTAGCCTCGTGATTCCTAGCTGGATTCGGTAAAATGCTACTCCGACCACGTAGTTGGCACGGGCAATCCCCAATGGAGGTTCACGGCGCTTAACAAGCACGATGAACAGGCTTTGTGTGGAATATAACAAAGCCTAGGATTGCTTTTGTTGTCCTTGTGGCGCGGTGGAAGCGATCCTTGTTCACATGCAGAGGTCCAGGGCTCGATTCCCAACTAGTGAGGTATTGTTTTTGTATATGGAAGTCCACAAGGACACTAAAAGCAGTTCTAGACTCTGTTATATTTCACACAAAGCCTGTTCATCGTGCTTGTTAAGCGCCGTGAACCTCAATGGGAAACTGCCCGTGCCTCTGGACTAAAAATGAAGTATATATATATATATATATATATATATATATATATATATATATATATATATATATATATATATATATTTTGATAAAATCACACGGGAAAATGGAAACAACGGAGTACCTTAGCTTTCGTCTTTATTCAAGACATCTTCAGAGGCAACTGGATTACATGGACAGAGAGAGGCTTAAATATACAGGGTGACCAAAAAACATAAGGTCAGGTCATAATGATGACATCCACTAATCCCCACACCAACACACACGTAGAGGAGCTTAAGAGAAGGGTGGTGACGTGACTAGACAGGTCAGGTCAGAAAAAAGGGACCCACAAAATAACTGTCATACATCAAGATCAAAGGTGTTCCTACGATTTACATGAGATATATATATATATATACGTATGTATATATATATATATACGTATATATATATATACGTATATATATATATACATATATATATATATATATATATATATATATATATATACACATATATATATATATATATATATATATATATATATATATATATATATATATATATATATATATATATATATACTCACCCCTGAAGATGTGAATTACACGAAAGCGCTTGGGAACTTCGTGTTTTCTTCTTTCCTTGTGGTTGACCTCTGACCCAGCTTGGAGAAGGTCGTGCTGATAGTGCTCCCGCTAGAGACCAAGGAAAATGGCCGCTTTGGATCGTTGTGCCGTGGGGGAAGAGGAGGGGAGTGTGGGGAAGGACGACCTCCTTGCCACGCTGTTAAGGCAGCTGGGGCAGTTGAGGAGTGAGGTTGACACTCTAAAGGGGGAAAATGAAGCCCTCAGGACGGAACTCCTTCAGGTAGGTGTCCTGCCTAGCAGGACACCTGCGAAGGAGGAGCAGGCGTGGAGAGTGGTTGTCTCCAAGGGACTAGGGTCAGGCTTAGGAAAGCTGACCAGGGTGTGGAGTGCAGTAACCCTTACCAGGTGCTGCAGGAAGCTGGAGAGGAAGAGAAGAGGCAGGACGGTATGGATCAAGGAGGGGAAAGGGCAGTTGTACAAACCCTGCCCACAGGTAAGGTCGTGGTAGTTGGTGACAGCCAGGTGAGGTTTATGGATAGGGCTTTTTGTGCGAGAGATAGGAAACGTAGGACTAGGGTATGTTTTCCTGGGGCTGGGATAGGGCATGTAGCCGAGAGGTTAGACAGAGTTTTGTCAGGGGAGGGTACCAATCCAGTAGTGTGTCTTAGTGTGGGAGGAAACGACATAGGTAAGGTTAGGAGTGAGGAACTTTTGAAGAGGTATAGGGAGGCGCTGGGGAAGATTAGAGATAGGGGAGGGATCCCGATAGTATGTGGTGTCTTACCTAGAAGAGGGGTTGGTCGTGAATGGCTGTCCAGGGCAATTGCTATTAATTGCCGACTGGAAAAACATTGTGCAAGCAATGGTTGGGCATTCATTGATGACTGGCAACGATTTTATGGCAACGATACCTGCTATTATCGCGACAGATACACTTGTCTCGTGAGGGGAGTACAAAGACGTTGTCTGCATCCTGGGCGAAGAATTCTCACTCCGAGAGGGGGTTTCTACGCCAGTAGAGAGGGAGTCCTAAGGAAAATGGGAGTCAAAAAACAAGCAGGTCTGGGAAGTAGTGAAACGAAGTAGATAATGCTGAAAATATAGTTAGTCATAATAACAAACATCAAAGTAATAAATGTAAAACAGATAGAAACGGAAGAAATATATTGAGTGTTTATTATACTAATAGTAGAAGCTTGTGTAACAAAATGGACCAGCTCAGAGCCATTGTTAGTAAAGAGAACATAGATATAATTGCAATAACGGAAACATGGATAAATTCAAACAGCAAACATTTTTTAGCAGAATTTCATATTCCAGGATATAACCTATTTAAATTTGACAGAGTAGGAAGGAGAGGGGGCGGTGTAGTAGTGTATATCAGGGTGTCATTAAAAAGCTGTAATAAATCAAACATTAAAACAAATAGCGACAATGAAAGTATTTGGGTAGAGATTGGTGAGGGCAATGAGTCCGTAGTCATTGGTGTTATATATAGACCACCTAATTTTAGTAGGAACGATGGTAAATTGCTATGGGAGGAAATAAAGAAGGCATCTGATAGAAACAATGTATGTATTCTAAGCGATTTCAACTTTTCAGGCTTAGATTGGAAAAATCAAATTAGCGATAATGAATCTGAAGATTTTCTAGAAGTAGTACAAGATAGTTTTTTATATCAATTCATAAACTCGCCCACTAGAGGAAATAATATCCTCGATTTAGTTCTCAGTAATAATGAAAATCTAATAAAAGATGTTGGGATTGGAGACGAACTAGGAAACAGTGATCATAAAGCCATATATTTTAACATAATATGGGATGGCAGGAAGAAGGAAAATTCGGCCTTGATCCCGGATTTTAGGAAGGCTAATTACGGTAGCTTAAGGAGAGACCTAAGGGATGACCCTATGGTCAAAAGATTAATCCCCCCCACACCTCCGGAAACTGTCAACTTAGGACAGGATAACCCCGAATTTAATTTAGCAGCTACTTATGAACAATTTATTGCGACAATCAATAATGCCCAAAATAAACACATCCCTAAAAGAAAATTCAGATCGATACGGAACCAACCAAAATGGATGAATAATAGACACTTAGATCTTCTAGGGAAAAAGAAAGGAGTATATAGAAAAGTTAAGAAGGCAATCGCTTGCCCAGTTTGCTATCAGAACCTATTAACAAGACGGTAAAAACAGAAATTAGGAAAGCAAAGAAATTATATGAAATCAAGGTAACAACCGAATCGAAATAACCCCAAAAGCTTTTTATCAACTGTATAAATCAAGGTTAGAATACAATAGGTCCCCTTAAAACTCGACAGGAGAAATGACTGATGATGAGTTAGAAATGTGAGTCGTTAAATGGTCATTTTCGCTCGTATTCTAAATGAAACCTAGCACAGTTTCAGAAGTTCATAAGGTATATAACGACAGTATAGAAAATATGTTGCTGAATATCAATATTACTAGTAACGATAATGGCAAAAGTAATTAACAAACTGAAGCCTCATAATCGCCTGGTCAGACGAGGTATATGCTAGAATATTAAAGAATGTAGAGATGAGTTGGAAGTAATCCATTAGCAGTTTTATTTAATAAGTCATTAGAATCGGGCCTAGTGCCAGAAGCTTGGAAACTTGCAAATGTAGTTCCGATGTTCAAAAAGGGTGATAAATCAATTGCATCAAATTACCGTCCCATTAGTCTCACGTCAATCATAGGCAAGTTGCTAGAGTCAATTATTGCTACAAAAATCAGAAGCCACCTTGAAACATTCAACCTAATTCATTCTTCTCAGCACGGGTTCACCCAGGGACGTTCTTGTCTCACAAATTTGCTTAACTTTTTCTCAGAAGTATATGAAGCGGTAGATAATGATAAGTCATATGATAGAATTTATTTAGATTTCAGTAAAGCATTCGATAGAATCCCTCATGAGAGATTGATAAGGAAGGTAGAAGCACATGGAATAGGTGGATCAGTATTAAAATGGATTAGGTCATGGTTAACTGGTAGGAAACAAAGAGTCAGCATAAATGGATTAAAGTCAGACTGGGGTGCGGTCAAAAGCGGAGTTCCC
>NW_024742693.1:0-7882 GCF_018991925.1 Homarus americanus
TCTGTCTCGTGAGAGTGTTAATTAAATTCTCTATTATTTTTTCCTGTATCTGTTTCCCTTCGTTTACAGTACCTTAAATATGTGCTTAGTTTATGGTGAATCAGTTTAGTATAAATCTGAATAATTATAGGAATAAGTGTAAGTTAATAATAATATTAATAATAAAAGTAACTGCAGGTGAAATATTACTATCATAAAGAGTCATTAGGCTTAACTGAAACCTGTTACGTGACAGGAAGGTGCGAGTAAGGAACGCTGGCGGAGAGGGGGAGGGGAGGGGTGGAGAGGAAGAGTAGTGTGGGAGAAGAGAGGAAGAGTAGTGTGGGAGAAGAGAGGGAGAGTTGACCTAAACAGTCAAGGGTGAGTAGAGGCAGCGTGTGGGGGCCGTGCTGGACGCCTGCTGCCGGGGGTCTGGGAGAAAGTGTCGTGCGTGTCTGTGAGTCGGTGAGGGAAGGTAGGCGGACTATAGTACCTGACAAATCGTGTTATTATACTTCATCATAGCTATATTTTATATTGTACCGCGAAATACAGCACACTAGTTTTGATATGAGTTATTCATTTTCACTAATTCAAGCTTTGTATTGATTCATCTATAGTCTTACTGTTGTATGTAAAAGTTTAATGTAATTTATCAACTGGTAGTAACGTTATTAGTCATGGAAAATTTATGTAACGTTATTAAAGGATGATTTCCAATTCCCATCAATGGTGTAGTATTATAAAACCGAAAATAGCCGCTCGAAAGCTGTTGGAACGACCTCAGATAACAGGAGTTGTATACCTCTGATGTGCCCCGACTCACGCGGACTGCTGTTAGGGCGGGTGCCTATCTTAATAACTGTATATTTTATTATTATTACCTGATTCACGCTTCGTAATATACATCCTGTGTGTGTGTGTGTGTGTGTGTGTGTGTGTGTGTGTGTGTGTGTGTGTGTGTGTGTGTGTCCATCCGTCCGTTAATTGCGAGAAAGTATTTTGGTCTCAAGAGAACGCTGAGAGATAATTAGCTGGAGATAAAAGGAAAAGCTCTTACTATTTCCTCCCAGGTATTTCTCAGACGTTAAGCTGAGAAGTAAGTGTGGCAGAAGCGATAACTGGGAAGTGGCGCAGCTTTCAGTAATTACCATAAAGCAACTTTTACTCTCGTCTAAGAATCGTCTTTTGTTTGTTGAGAATCTACCTGGTCAGACCCTGGCTGTATTAGGGCTTCATTAACAGGATTGGTATTTTTCTGATGTGTGATATTGGTATAGAAGCTTATCCTCTGTTGCCTGTTGCGTCTGGACAACCATCTGATCAATAGAGAGAAAGGTGGGCAGACAGAGATGTTGATATAGTGAGACAGTCAGGTAGGCAAAGGGAAAAGCAGTATTAGACAGACGGAGCTACAAAGAGAAAATGATAGCGAGGGAGATAGACAGAGAGACAATTAGGCAGAGACTGAAACAGAGACTTACACAGACAAAGTGACAAAGTTTATCAGTGATAGGTCAGGCCCTTGTATTATGGACCAACCTGGCTGAAAGTTGAGTCAGTTTCTCTCCCTCTCTCTCTTATACCAATTGGTACATTTTATTTTTTAAGAGAATCCATAAGATTAGAATGAATGTAGATATTTTGTGTTACTAGAGAGTTCATAAAACACACACACACACACACACACACACACACACACACACATACATACATACATGCATACATACATACATACATACATACATACACACACACATCATTCACAATGTACAATTAACACTATAAAGGTGGTAAAGACAGCAGAACATAGTGTAAACAAGATAATAGTCGCGTACTACAACACAGGAAATGAAATAGTACTAGTAAAGTGGAAGCAGATGCATACATAAAAGTTTGTAAGAATAATTTACTACGATAATACTGGTCCAAAAGTTTCCCCCTTTACAGTATATATAGTTATAATAGTAGTTATACATTCTATCAAAATAAAGGATTTGTAAAAAATAAAAATACTGGAATGAACGTCAAAAGAAAAGAGGGAAAATAAACAAATAAATAATAATAGGAGAGTTCACACGCTGTGACAAAAATTATTTTCTTTTTACCTTGGAGATTCCCCGGTCGGCAGTGTTGCCAGGTCTTGGTGATGCAGAGAAGGTACTGTCGTCCCTGCTCAGCCCGCGCGTTGAGTTGGTTATACTGATAATATGTTTTTTAAATAAACTGTATATCAACACCACAGCCTTTAACACCTTCCAACAATTCCAGGTGTACCGTTTATTATGTGAGTCATACAGGTGTACCGTTTATTATGTGAGAATCATACAGGTGTACCGTTTATTATGTGTGACTCATACAGGTGTACCGTTTATTATGTGAGGGTCATACAAGTGTACCGTTTACTATGTGAGACTCATACAGGTGTACCGTTTATTATGTGAGGGTCATACAGGTATACCGTTTATTATGTGAGGGTCATACAGGTATACCGTTTACTATGCGAGGGTCATACATGCGTACCGTTTATTATGTGAGGGTCATACAGGTGTACCGTTTACTATGTGAGGGTCATACATGCGTACCGTTTATTATGTGAGGGTCATACAGGTGTACCGTTTATTATGTGAGGGTCATACAGGTATACCGTTTATTATGTGAGGGTCATACAGGTATACCGTTTACTATGCGAGGGTCATACAGGTGTACCGTTTACTATGTGAGGGTCATACAGGTGTACCGTTTACTATGTGAGGGTCATACAGGTGTACCGTTTATTATGTGAGGTTCATACAGGTGTACCGTTTATTATGTGAGGGTCATACAGGTGTACCGTTTACTATGTGAGGGTCATACATGCGTACCGTTTATTATGTGAGGGTCATACAGGTGTACCGTTTACACTGAGGTCATGAGTGTACCGTTTACTATACGAGTCGCCTGGGTGTACCGTTTATTATGTGAGGGTCATACAAGTGTACCGTTTACTATGTGAGGGTCATACAAGTGTACCGTTTACTATGTGAGGGTCCTACAGGTGTACCGTTTACTATGCGAGTCATACAGGTGTACCGTTTACTATGTGAGGGTCATACAGGTGTACCGTTTACTATGCGAGTCTTACAGGTGTACCGTTTACTATGTGAGGGTCATACAGGTGTACCGTTTACTATGCGAGTCATACAGGTGTATCGTTTACTATGTGAAGGTCATACAGGTGTACCGTTTATTATGTGAGACTCAATCAGGTATACCGTTTATTATGTGAGGGTCATATAGGTGTACCGTTTATTATGTGAGGGTCATACAGGTGTACTGTTTACTATGTGAGGGTCATACAGGTGTACCGTTTATTATGTGTGACTCATACAGGTATACCGTTTATTATGTGAGGGTCATACAGGTGTACCGTTTGTTATGTGAGGGTCATACAGGTGTACCGTTTATTATGTGAGGTTCATACAGGTGTACCGTTTGTTATGTGAGGGTCATACAGGTGTACCGTTTATTATGTGTGACTCATACAGGTATACCGTTTATTATGTGAGGGTCATACAGGTGTACTGTTTACTATGTGAGGGTCATACAGGTGTACCGTTTATTATGTGAGGGTCGTACAGGTGTACTGTTTACTATGTGAGGGTCATATAGGTGTACCGTTTATTATGTGAGGGTCATACAGGTGTACCGTTTATTATGTGAGGTTCATACAGGTGTACCGTTTATTATGTGAGGGTCATACAGGTGTACCGTTTATTATGTGAGGTTCATACAGGTGTACCGTTTATTATGTGAGGTTCATACAGGTGTACCGTTTGTTATGTGAGGGTCATACAGCTGTACCGTTTATTATGTGAGGTTCATACAGGTGTACCGTTTGTTATGTGAGGGTCATACAGGTGTACCGTTTATTATGTGAGGGTCATACAGGTGTACCGTTTATTATGTGAGGTTCATACAGGTGTACCGTTTATTATGTGAGGTTCATACAGGTGTACCGTTTGTTATGTGAGGGTCATACAGGTGTACTGTTTATTATGTGAGGTTCATACAGGTGTACCGTTTGTTATGTGAGGGTCATACAGGTGTACCGTTTATTATGTGAGGGTCATACAGGTGTACCGTTTATTATGTGAGGTTCATACAGGTGTACCGTTGTGTTATGAGAGTAGAGTTAAACATATATACTGTATATTGATCTCATTCCCTTAATTCTGTGTTGTATAAGATCCTGTGGTTAAATACTAGAGGTGAGTGGAGACAAACGACCACTGAACCCCACAGCGGGACGACCAGGGCGCCAGTAGCTGTCTGTATATTTGGTCCCAAACTTGTCAACTAATATTGGAATATATAAAAACCACGTTAGTCTGTGTTCAGTGGTAGGAGGACCCGGCGCGGCGTCACGGTACAAGACCTGCACAACACACATATAAATCCTGCCTTCCTCCCCGTTGGTTCCGAAAATAAAAAGTGACGATTTCTTTTGTGGAACAACACCAAGAAGACGTCAGGAAGTCATATTGCAATATATGAGTATAATGTCGGTGAGTGTGTGGGAAGGTTGTGGTGATGATGGTGGCGGTGATGTTGGTGGCGGTGGGGATGATGACTTGATGGGGTGAGGTGGGTGGGTGGGTGTGTGTGGAAATCAACACACCACCATCTCCACAAAAACATTGACCGCGGCCGAACACACACACACACACACACACACACCTCCACAGCTTCGCCACACAATAACTAAATGTGAAGGAAAACTTTATGCTCTAATACTTAACGAAAATCTGGTAAAATTAGTATTAGAAATGTATGTATTCAGTGAAGGGTGACCAACTAAATGAATGTAAATTTGTTTAATAATTGTAGTGCCTTGTGTTGTGTTGCGATACTTTGTTTTGTGTCGTTTCATTGCTTTGTATTGCGTTGCGTTGTGCTGCCTTGCAATGCGCTGTGTTGTGTTACTTAGTGCATATTGATAGAGGTCAAATACTATTTACTGTACCGTTATTTTCTTACTTGCTCCGGAATAGTGAACACCTTGAATATCTTTATTATAATTGACATTATCGACACGTTAAGTTGTATTGTTTATTCAGTAATAGTTAAAAGGAATAATAGTGAAGATAATTCAATGTGCTGTAAAAATTTCGCCAAATGCATAGAGTGAGGCAGCCATCTCCTCCTCCCGGTCACACAATCATTTAATATTTATGTCACTCAACTTTGGCCTAACTTGTCCACACTCTCTCTATCTTAGTCTAACCTTCTCTGATATGTTACCCACCTCCCCAACACACTCTGATGTGCTCTGCTCCTCCCCAACACACTCTGATGTGCTCTGCTCCTCCCCAACACACTCTGATGTGCTCTGCTCCTCCCCAACACACACTGATGTGCTCTGCTCCTCCCCAACACTATACAGTGTATCTGCTCCTCCCCCAACACACTAAGTATGCTCCTCCTAACACACTCTAGTGTGCTCTGCTCTCCCCAACACACACACTGATGTGATCTGCTCCTCCCCCAACACACACTAGTGTGCTCTGCTCCTCCCCAACACACACTGATGTGATCTGCTCCTCCCCAACACACACTGATGTGCTCTGCTCCTCCCCAACACACTCTGAAGCGATCTGCTCCTCCCCAACACACTCTGATCTGCTCTGCTCCTCCCCAACACACACTGATGTGCTCTGCTCCTCCCCAACACACTCTGATGTGATCTGCTCCTCCCCAACACACACTGATGTGCTCTGCTCCTCCCCAACACACTCTGATGTGATCTGCTCCTCCCCAACACACTCTGTTGTGCTCTGCTCCTCCCCAACACACTCTGATGTGCTCTGCTCCTCCGCAACACACTCTGATGTGCTATGGTTTGCTCTGATCAGTAGCCCCACAACAGTGTTTCAGAATAAAACCCAAAACAGACGATGATGCTGATTGTGAGTCATGGAAAAGGATGACAAAATAACAAAAGAATTAGTCTCTATTTTTAACTTGGGTTCATAACAACTGGGGAGGTCCTCGCCCTTCGCCCCTCAACACTGAACACTCACCCCTTACACTTTACCCCTCACCCCTCACACTTTACCCCTCACCCTCTCCCCCCCTGTCATCATGCCATAGATGAGCGTGAGTGTTAGGTAAGGGCACGAAACGTGGCATGTTCTACACACACACACACACACACACACACACACACACACACACACACACACACACACACACACACGAGCTCCTCAGTGTATACACAACATTCATACTTCCCAAGCTCACCTATGCCTCCCCCACCTGGTCTTCCTCCCTAAATGCCACACAACGTAAACACCTAGAAAAAGTGCAAAAGAGGGCATGCAAGATTATTCTCTCCCCTTCCTACTCCACATATCAAGCAGCGCTCAACACACTGACCCTTTCGCTCTCTTTAACCATCACCACAACCTCATCTGCAAATTTGGTAAAACTTCTACCATCCCCGACACCCTACTACCTGAGAATCCTATTGCTGTTCGACACCACAACCGCATCCAGCCCATGCGTGCACAGGCAGTCGCTATAAGAACAGCCCAGTCCCAACCATTGTAAGAAGAATTATCAATAACATGTAATAAACCAGTGTATTCACTCCCAGTAAACACTACTCCTTGCACTGTCACTATGTTGAAATGAACTGTAGTTTGAGCTGATCCCCATCTAAGTTACTATATGTCTTATTTGTGTCACTTATGTCACTTGTATATTATTTGTAATTCGTAACCCATTCCCCAAATATGTAACTGTATATTTTCAGCCTTCTGGCTGCCAAGCTCTTTCAATAAACCGTTAATTATTATTATTATTATTATTACACAGGTAAAGTAGCGAAGAGGAACAGGTGTTGAGTCATATCTTAATTGAGACTCGTGCGAGGATCATCACCAGGTGAGGTAACACTCAAGCACCACCACACATAACACTGCACTGACTCACCCTTGATCTGTGGAGGACGGAGTGGAACTAAGTGGTAGAGATACGGTAGAAGGAAATAAGTGGTAGGATGAAAGAGGAAGGAAGTAAGTGTCTAGGATCAATGAGGAGGGAAGTAAGTGTCTAGGATCAATGAGGAGGGAAGAAAGTGGTAGGATGAAAGAGGAGGTAAGTAAGTGTCTAGGATCAATGAGGAGGGAAGTAAGTGTCTAGGATCAATGAGGAGGGAAGAAAGTGGGAGGATGAAAGAGGAAGGAAGTAAGTGCTAGGATGGAAGAGGAGGGAAGTAAGTGGTAGGATGAAAGAGGAGGGAAGTAAGTGTCTAGGACCAATGAGGAGGGAAGTAAGTGTCTAGGATCAATGAGGAGGGAAGAAAGTGGTAGGATGAAAGAGGAAGGAAGTAAGTGTCTAGAATGGAAGAGGAGGGAAGTAAGTGGTAGGATGAAAGAGGAAGGAAGTAAGTGCTAGGATGAAAGAGGAGGGAAGTAAGTGGTAGGATGAAAGAGGAGGGAAGTAATTGGTAGGATGGAAGAGGAAAGAAGACGAAAGATAATTGGATTGAATGGGATAATGGCAGAAAAAGTGGGGTGAGGAGAAGGAAATTGAGAGAGAGAGGAAAGGGAAGGGAGAGATAAGGTAACAAGATGGACACTGGAATGATTAAGGAGGGAAGGAGGGGTTAGGGTAATGGAGGGAAGGAGGGGTTAGGGTGATGGAGGTGAGGAGAGGTTAGGGTGATGGAGGTGAGGAGAGGTTAGGGTGATGGAAGTGAGGAGAGGTTAGGGTGATGGAGGTGAGGAGAGGTTAGGGTGATGGAGGTGAGGAGGATTAGAATTAGTGCTTAGGTGAGGAGAGGTTAGGGTGATGGAGGTGAGGAGAGGTTAGAATTGATGGAGGTGAGGAGGTTAGAATTGATGGAGGTGAGGAGGTT